>NC_056733.1:745959434-746119434 GCF_019279795.1 Protopterus annectens | reverse complement strand
GTGATGATGTGTTGAGTGTGTGCGGTGTCGTGTTTGTGAACTGTCGATAATGTGGTGTCGGTGATGTCGTTGTCGATGTTATGTGCTGTCGATGTTATAACCTAGAACCATATATATATATATATATATATATATATATATATATATATATATATATATATGTTTCGGTCCACTTCTAAATCTTGAAAGCTCATAATCTTTAAATTCAAAATACTGAGTCCAAAATCTTGAAAGTTCAAAATACTGAAAACTCAAAATATTGAATTTCATAATATCGAAAAAACAGAGTGCACCAAAACTTACAATATTCCGGCACAACTACATAACAAAACATATTACTCTTCTCCAACTATAAGAAGGGGGACAAGCTGCCCTTCACTCCCCATGTGGGGGTGCTGCACCCCCAATCCCCTGCTACTTAAATCTATCAACTTCAAGATCGTACTTCACAGAAGAAAATGGCAAACATACCATTACATGCTTCATGACTGCCTGTTGTAACCTTAGTCATGTTCCCTTTTAATTTGCTATACAACAACATAACTCATCTTAGTGTAGTAAAGTACATTCTCGGAGTTGATATATTTAAGTAGCAGGGTGTGTTTAGGGAAGTTGCAGCCCTCCACATGGGGGGGGGGGTGCAGGGGTGCTTATCCCACTGCTGATAGTTGGAGTAAACTAATATGCTTTGTCTTTTGTTTCTCTGTGTACTTCTGGTGGAGTATAGTAAGTGTTAGTATTTTGAATTTTGAGATTATGAGCTTTCAAGATTTAGAAGTGGACCCATTTATTTACATAGGTTCATAGGTTCATAGGTGTGTACTAGGCTAATGGCCCTGGAGCCTTTACAAGCCTAGCCCATAGGATTACCCTGGCATCATGCCACCCAACCTTAATTCCTAGTGCCTCTGTCGAGTAGAGCCACTAGAGTGATCCGCAGGGTGAATTTTCTATTTCCCATCCACTCATCAAGATTTCTGTTGAATAGGGCCAGTGAGGTGCTCTGCTTGACATGTATGGGAAGTCTATTTCATAGCATGGGCAGTCTCTGGGTTATGAACTTGTCCCTCCAGCATGTTCTGTTAATTGTGGTAATGAGGTTGAGGTCTCTGGAGCGTGTGGTGCGGAGGGATTGGGATTTCTTTAGATGTAGCATTTCTAACAGGGGTCAGACATGGCTTTGTAAGTCAAGCAGAGATCGTCTCTAAGTAGGCGATATGAGACAGAGAGTAGTTGGAGTTTTTTGAGTCTGTCCATATAGGGCAAGTGTTTAAGGCCTAGGATCCTCTTTGTGAGGTACTTTTGCAGCCTCTCCAGTTGCTGCAGGTGTCTAGTGAGGTACATGCCAAATGGGGCATTGTACTCAGTGATTGGCCTAATGAGGGAAGAGTAGAGGGAGACAATGACCTCTTTCTTCCTAAATGCAAAACCCTTAGTAATGAGATGTGCCACATAGAAGGACTTTCTGACCACAGTGGCAATGTGGTGGTCAAAAGAGAGGTTGCTGTCAACCTGTGTTTCCAGATCTCTTATAACGCCTTCTGTGTTCAGTGGACTGCCATCAGTGTGGTAATTCAAGGGAACCGGGTTTTTCCCAAAGGGGATAAAGACACATTTTTTGGCATTGAGCTTAAGGCCATGGTTCTGACACTAGTTGTTGGTCTCATTGTGGCCTTTCTGTATAATGTCAACATCACTTGGGAAGTTAATAATAGCTCCCAACTTGCAATCATCTGCAAACTTTGTCAGCCAGAGTCTCTTCGTGTTGGCCTGAACTTCAGAGAAGTAGATACCAAACAAGAGAGGACCCAGGACTGAACCCTGTGGGACTCCACACATGACTGGTCAGCAGTCTGACTTGAAGTCAGCTACTTTCACACTGTGAGTTCTATCTGTGAGCCAGTTTGCAACCCACCCAGTGATATAGGGGTTGATGCCTAGCTTAGTAAGTTTTTCTATGATTCCTAAGTGGGGAATGGTATCAAAGGCCTTGGCCAGACAAAGGTAGGCTGCATGAACCACCTTACCTTCATCCACAGGTCTGGTGACTGACTCAAAGAAGTGAACCAAGTTGAGCAGGCATGATATACCCTTCACAAAACCAAACTGTGTAGGATTCAGAGTTTGGAGATTCCCTATATCCTTGTTTATTAAGTCCATGATGATGCATTCCATAGCTTTTCATTTCAGACTCATCAGGCTAATGGGGCAATAGTTCCCGGGGTCTGTAGTCACTCCTCCTTTGTGGAGAGGGATTACTGTAGCAATGCACCATTCAGTAGGGACAAAGCCTGAGGTGAGGCTGTGATTGAACAGGGCACACAGGTGAGGTGCCAGTTCACTCTGTAGTTCATGTAGAACACAGCCAGGGATACTGTCAGGTCCCATAGAAGCTGTATTCTTGGTCTTGGACAGTGCTGTTTTAACCTGTACAGCAGTAATACTGGGTGTCTGGCAATCTACTGCTATTGTGATTGGTCCTTTGGGGGGGGGAGAGGGGTAAAGTTAGCACTGAATCTGTCCGCCAGTATATTTGCATTATCTGTTGGCTTGTTATAGGAGATACCATTGTGCAGTAGCTCAGAGCAAATCTAGGTATTGCCATGGAGATTCTTTACATAACTATAGAAGGCCTTATGGTTGTCTTTACTATCTGCTGCATTTCTGTTTTCATAGCTAGCTTTAGAGGATCTGATGAGGGATCTCAACCTTTTGTTGAGGCTGATAAAGGAGTTTTTCCAGTCATGGAACTTCACTTTATGCTGCATCAATTTCCTCTTTCTGTTGTAGAGTTTGTTTATGGCAGGGGACCACCAGATTGGCTTCCTTTTTTTTTTGAGGAGAGCATCTTAGTTCTGTTGGGTATGGTGAGATCCATGCATTTGTGTATGTGTTCGTACAGTGCACTGGTGTATGATTTGGTGGTCATGCAACTATTCTCCATTTGCATGGGTACCATGAAGTTAGCCAACTCTGTTTTTGGGAGTAAGTAAAAACACAAAGTCGCTGTTACCCAAAGGTCTGCTCCAAAGAAAATATGAAGGAAAGATGAATGAA
Source organism: Protopterus annectens (assembly GCF_019279795.1). Classification (NCBI taxonomy): domain Eukaryota; kingdom Metazoa; phylum Chordata; order Ceratodontiformes; family Protopteridae; genus Protopterus; species Protopterus annectens. Next base: position 746,116,377 of record NC_056733.1, on the reverse strand, counting down.
GTAACACACTGGAGTCTGACCACCACAATAAATGGAATAATTTATTTCGGACAAGCGCTTTCACGTGTAACAAACACACTTCTTCAGATCCTTAGGTTAAGGATCTGAAGAAGCGTGTTTGTTACATGTGAAAGCGCTTGTCCGAAATAAATTATTCCATTTATTGTGGTGGTCAGACTCCAGTCTGTTTTTGGGAGCCCCAAGTTAGCTTTGGAGAAGGTTTTCATGGTGATTACCTTTGTTGGGGGTGGGGTGGGGTGGGAGGCATGTGGATTTTCAAGGTAATTAGTTTGTGATCGGATCTAACTAGGGAGAAGTTGACTACTGGTGTAGAGCAAAGGTCACCTATGTTAGTAATGACCAGGTGAAGGATGTTGCTACCTCTATTGGGCCTAAGAATGAGCCGGTCCAGTGCATTGGAATTAATGAATTGCAGAAAGCGTTGGGCAAGTGTATTGGTTCATGAGTAGTTTTCCCAGTTAGTGGTGCGGTAGTTGAAGTCACCCAGTATGAGAGTGTTAGGTTGGACCCTAATATTCTCCAGGGTGCTTAGGAATGTGGAGTGTGAATCTTGCACACACCTGTGTGTGTGTGTGTGTGTGTGTGTGTGTGTATGTGTGTATATATATATATATATATATATATATATATATATATATATATATATATATATCTATATCTAATCTATACATATATATATATATATATATATATATATATATATATATATATATATGTAGTGTCTTTACTTGCCCGATCATCATATAGTTGATGCAGCAACAGCGAAAACTCAACCAAATTTGTTAACCTAAACTCGATGACGTAACCCTCATTCTAAGTGTTACTGGAATGTTGGCTCGGGGAAATGACATCGGCAACGTTAATTCCGGTATCTAAAACGTTCATACCATGGCTGTAATGTAGTAGTTCGTTATTGCGGCAGCTGTAGTAGAGTAAACTGTAATCAAGTCTGTAGTTGTAAGTAGTCATATGAAAAGGTGACTTGTTTGCTGGGTTACCAGCTGTAAAAAGTGGCGTTCAAGTACGAATGTATCCACAAATGTAACAACTGTCTAATCTAAACGCAATGTAGATTCCTGTACAGTGGATTTTATGTCATATACATTCAAAGACTTTGATTACTACTGTACGTAGTGCACAGTAATGTTAGTCTTGTATATATAGATTTTTAGTAAATTACACCATGTATGATGTTGTGAATGTATTGTATTCTGCCATACAGATATATACGGTGCAGTGAATTCGTGTATACGTCTTAAATCTGTTGTTCTGATTGTAGATCCCTGTCTGTTGCACATCGTTTTCTGTGCACAGCAATTTACTCCGAAGACACGTAAATCCACTGTATGGTAGAATTACTGCAATGTACGCTAAAGAGAAGCATTTGCGCTTCGCAAACAAAAATATGTCATTGCTAGATTAGCAGTAGTATGTATGGTATCTGTGGTTACAGTGACTCTGTATGCATGTCTCCACGTGTTGATACACCCTGATATGTACTCGCTGCCTGCAAGGGTGACTACAAAGTGTTTAAAGTTTATTTAGGTAACTGTAGGTCTGAAGTGCGTGCATATTCAGGGTATTAGAGTGTGTATCTTCACTGATGTAGACACGTGGGACTTGTATGCAGTTAGTAACTTGTGATGTGGTGGACATGCTCACGGTCATTAGAGATACAACATAGACGTTGTTCAACTGTAAGTGTAAGGTCTGTTACTGGCAGATGTTCCTAATGAGTACATTGTATTGCAGGTGGGAGTAAACATGATGTCACAGCGAAGTTCTGGTTCAGACTGTCCAGGTGCAATTGGCGCAGTGTATCAAACAGTATTATCACAGAAGGGTTGGAAAATGCTTAGTGTGGATGGATACCAGTACTATCTGGAGAAATGTACAGAGAGGAGAAGGTACTGGTGTTGTACAAAGAAGAACAGTGACAGATGTAAGGCTCATTGTATCAGAGAGGAGTGTCTTGAGGGTGAGAAGTTGGAGAAAAGTACTGCACATTTTCATTGGCCGGACATAGTACAACATGAGGAAAGGAAGATACGGCAGGCTACAAAGCAGAGAGCAGAGCAGACTTTGTAAGATGTATGTAGGCTAGTTAGTGCTGTTAATAGTCTGCCAAATACCGATGCTCTTAAGCAAACGGTACGTAGGCTACGTCGTAATAAGAGAATGTCACTCATGTGTAGCCTGGCGTCACTCACTCAGCTGACAGCTGATATGCTACCAATAAAAAAATGGCACTTTCATTGTGCATCACACACATATCGGCAGTAATTCAGTCAATACTGTAATACTGACAACTGAGGGTAATCTGCAGATGCTTTGTGTGTCTAAATTTATACTGGTAGATGGGACCTTTCCTATAAGCACAAGGGAGTGAAGACAGGTGTATACCATCCTTTGCAGTATCACAGGAACATCTGAAGGCAAGGTTATCCCTGTGGTGTATGGCATTTTACCTTCAAAGACCGAAGAATGTTATGATCAGTTTTGGAAGGCTGTTATACAACTATGCAGTAATTTCCAACTGCTGTTAAACCCAACATGATTTTAAGCGATTTCGAGAAAGGAACAGTAAATTGTATAGCGAGAAATTTCCCAGAAAGAATGCCTAAAGGCTGTTGGTTCCATCTTTGCCAACTGCTATGGTGCCAAATACAAAAGTTACGATTGGCCTCTTTATTTGGGAATGACACACAGTTTGCATTACTGTGTAAGCAGATACCAGTGTTGGCATTTGTATCACCTGAAGCAGTGCTGCCTACATTAGAGGAGATTGCAGCTGACATGCGTGGTGCTGGCAGACCATTATGTGACTTATTTCGTAATAATTATATTCTGGGCCGACCAAGACGGTATGGCAAATGGAATGCTACTTGTGAAAGACTACCCCCATTGTTTGATGTGCAATTCTGGAATCATTGGGAAACATGTTTATGGGGCTATCCTAGAAGCCAGAATATGGTGGAGGGATGGCGTCGGCACCTGCCAAGCCTGCTAGGCAAGAAACAGTTATATAAAATGGATGCCTTGCATACTATCTGCTTAGAACAGAATCACTTAGAAGACTTGAAAAGTCATCTGCTGTCTTGTGCACCATCATCACCTAAATGGAGATGATTACATGACAAGGAATCCCAGTTCATGAGACAATTTAACGTAGGGATGAGATGACCTCATGTGGACTAGCTAAGCTAGTTGCTTTGCACTGCTGCTTCTAACATGTTCATATGGGGGCTATGTGCAATGACAGGACAGCTACAAATACATTAAATATAGTAACAGCAATACCTTTTATATGTGCGAATGTTAACAGGATGAATTCTGCACTTATGCTGCACATTTCACTATGGTCATTTATTACAGGAGGATGGTTTACATATACAAGTTTTTTGAAAGAAATTACTTACTATATTGGTGTTTTGAAGGGAATATCATGAATATGTGCTTTACATATCACTGCAGTCATTAAAATGAACTCGGGAATGTGAAAAACAGGGTCTATGTTAGAACATCGAAGTTTCAAAACTTCGAATGTTCTAATATTGACCCCTATGCAACGAAAGCTGAAAACATCGAACATACAGAACAGCGAATTTTTTCCTAGGGAAAAAATTTGCTGTTCCAAAATACATACGCACAACACAAGCACACCAAACAAACAGCAATCCACACATATACACCTAAAATGTTACACCTAACCCTACACTAAACTATAAACACACCACTGACTATCCACTTACCTTAACCCAAACCCTAATCCTAAGGTCCATCACTATCGCACACTCACCTCACCCGCTCCCTAACCCTAACTCACCTACCCCGCCCTAAACCTCACATCCACACAATCGCACATTTACCTGACCAGCGCCCTAACCCTAACTTACCTAACCCACCCTAACCCTCACGTCCACACAATCACACACATACCTAACCTGCACCCTAACCCTAACTAACCTAACCCGCACTCTATCACACACTTACCTGAACCCGACCTGTAACTTTCCACCACAGCATTGAAAATGCTGAAGCAACAGAAACGGACAACCAAATTCTTTCCCTAGGAAAAAAATTGTTTTCTGTTGCTTCGATATTTTCAGCTTTCGCTGAATAGGGGTCGATATTAGAACATTCGAAGTTTTGAAATTTCGATGTTCTAATATAGACCCAAAAAACACACTATATGTTATCGGTGACGGGAGATTCGCACATACTCTTTCTAATGTCGAATTTTAGAACATAGCATGAATTTTGATACTATAACCACTTACACATTTTGATTTTTGGCAAATTCATTAGGTGACATGACAGCTTTACATTATGAATTTCGAATTTATGATAATAAACCCCATATATATATATATATATATATATATATATATATATATATATATAGATATAGATCTACTTCATATGTTCAACACTTCAAAATGTCAAATTTCATATGGCCGAGACCATATGATCGACATTTGAAATGTCGAACATATGAAATACAAAAGTAAAAAAAAAATAACACTTACCTAAACATTGCTAGCAGGGGGGCAAGCTCCCCTGCACCCCCTGTGGGGGGCTTCGCTCACCATACCCCCCATAACTTAAATATACCAACTCCAAGATCACACTACAGTGCAGGAATGGAAATCTTTCCATTCCATACTGTACAGAGATGCCGGTTCCGCATTGTCGACATTTCAAATGTCGATCATATGGTCTCAGCCATATGAAATTCAGCATTTTGAAGTGTTGGCAATGTGAAGGGGACCCATACATATATATATATATATATATATATATATATATATATATATATATATATATTTATTTATTTTTTATTAATTATTTATATACATACATACACACACACACACACACACATATATATATATATATATATATATATATATATATATATATATATATATATATACATGTTAGCATAATGCGGTGGTTCTCACCATTTTGGAAGAGTACGTTGAAGTGACATTCCGTCCTTATGTGCAAAAATGGGAAAAGGGGTCAATGATGGATGGATGTTACCCATAAATTTGTAAAACATTGTGTGAATAATGTCTATAGCAGTGTTCCAAAGAGATCTTTGTAAATAAATACCTGTAATAGTGGTATATAAGGCTAATTATAAATAGGATGATGTGTCTTTAAATGAATAGTATTTCTATTAAGTGGCAATATTAGCAACTGCAAGTTTGTTTAAGTATATAATGTATGTAATATACAAATGGGGCTGAAAAAATCTCAACCCTGAGAATGTTTGTTGTTGATGAGGGGCCTTGGGATCCAGAGCAGTACGCATACCTCTCAACTGTACAGATTTTTGCAGACTATCCAGATTTATGCCTCATATTTTTGGCTTGTTTCTCATAAAGTTGTGGTTTTATGGCAAACAACTGGCAAATCATTGAGAACTGAAGGCAGAAAATAATGACAAACATTTAAAATTTGTGTCTGTATTACATAATTGAACTTTTAAAAGTTTGGACGTCATATGGTTGACACCATAAGATAAAACTTTTAAAAGTTCAAAAATGTAATAAAAAAAAAATAAACCAAAGAAAAAACCTACCTGAATGGTTTAAGCAGGGGGTAAAACCCCCTGCACCCACCACGTGGGGGTCTGGGCCCCCTACACCCCCCACTCTTTGAATATACAAACTCTGAAATTGCACTACAGTGCAGAAAGGGAAATCTTCCCATTCCGTACTGTACGGAGATCTCCGTTGAAATGTTCAAACTTTTAAAAGTTCAATCATATGGTGTAGACCATATAACTTTCAAACTTTTAAAAGTTCGACAACGTGATATAGACCCTAAAATTCAGACTTCATACCCTTCAGATAATTCATGTTAATTCAAAACTTGTTATTCTATCAACTCTCTATGTTTGTAAGAGCAATATTTAAAAGTTGTCCCTATTTCTGGGGCCTTTGTCCCCTCATTCTTTATGGCTTTGTCCAGATTTCTTGCTTTTAAGAGGTTGAGAGGTATGAGCAGTAGCTTTTGGGGGGGGGGGGGGTGCGGGTTGGAATCTACCACAAAGAAGGAAGACCTGGAAGAAGAAGCTGAAAATCACTCCTGGCATAGGAATCCAGAGAGATCTACTAACATATTCTCTTTCACAGAGTATAACATTAAGTGAAAGGGCTTGCTGTGCCTTTGAGTAAACCACAAGACTTTGTTTTAGCTTGGAGCAACCTACATTAATTTTGTTTGTGTATAATAAACTGTTTTAAGACTGGTTGTGTTGGCTACTTTACTCTTCCACTGTATGTATATGTATGTCCTGTTTAAAGTTTTATTTGAGACACTTACAGGTTGACCGCTTGTCATGTAGTAATATCCTTTATATGCTTTGTACATTTGAACCAGCATAGTTATTCGATTTCTTATTAGAGTGAGTATGTTTTATTACTATAAGATCAGTGGCTAAATTTGTTTACTGGAGACAATTTGTCTGCCGTCTTCCTGCTGATATGTATGTAACTGACAGTCATGTACACACAGAACACAAAGTAGTGTTATGGAGTGTAATGAGTTTATATTTTAACTGCTTTTAATATAGTAATCCTTTCATTCAATGTTCACAGTGATGGTTAGATTGCCATATATTAACTTTAAGCAGTTTGAAGTGTAAAATAGTTGCTTACCTTTGAGATTTCTGATAGCCAGTTATTGTCTGCATTTGCTAAATCTTCAGATTTTGGCTGTGCCTTGGGAATACTACATCTGACGTTATCAGACATTTTACACTTTTAATGGAGACTCTTTGATGTTCTTTAAGAGATCTTCATTTAAATCACATCTAACGTTGCATTTTAAGGAAAAAAAACAAACACACTTGTCATAGAGTTTTTTTTTTTAAATCATCCTCAGTGTAATATAAGGAGTTGACTCTTTCTACTTTTTGCCAGTGCCCAGAGTCAATTTTCTATTCTGATGGTTACTCCTGTTTTCCTATGTATCTGTCCATATGAGATGTGCATGGCTTCTTTTAAATTAGCCATGCTGCTTAAGAGGAGGAACATTGTAGTAGGATAATGACCCACCTATGGTAAATTAAAACTTTGATAGATACGTAAGCCATCTAATGGTATATTGCAATTTTCAGTACAAAATGTAATTTTTACATATTAATTTCAGTTTGATTTATTATACTGGAATAATAGCACAACTGAAAGCTGCTCTTTGCCATTCAGCATGTATACTTATTTCTTTCAGCTAGTATCACAGTTAATTGTGTTGTTTGAATTAAAATGTAAAGTAATGATGTAGGTTTAAAACTCATTTGATGTGCTTTATAATACTGAGAAACTTAATTAACTCCTATGTGATTGCTGTACTCTAGCTTTTTTTCTTTTTTCAGTATTGAACAACAATATTTCCTGAAGCCTTGGAACTAGTACTTTTAGTCAAGTAACTGCATTTGTTTCTTTCTATGACCTTTTGGAACCAGGACAGTTAAAGAGGATAGTATTGTAGTCATGATTAAAGAAATATGTATTGAAATGTGTCTATCAATTTAATTAAACTTTGTGAGAAGCCAAACACTCTCATTACTTCCCAGAAATGATCCCAGTGGCCCTATCAAATGTCTTCTCAGCATCCAGACTTACTAAAAGGAGGGGCTTTCCCTGTTTTGCAGCTTCCCCTTGTATGATTGATTTATTTATATTGTCAAAGGTTTGTCTCCCGTCAATGAACACTGTCACTCACTTATCCAAATCTATATTCCGTGGAAGCAGTTTTGCCAATCTTTCTGCTGTTATCCCCATAAGGAGCTTATAATCCTGGTTTAGTAGTGATATTGGTCAATATGAGCCTGTATCTGCTGGAGTCTTATGCTCCTTTGGCATTACTGTTATTACTGCCCTTTTCCCAAGTTCCTGATATATATAACCCCCTTCTAATATTTTATCAAATAAGATCTGCCATAGCTTCAGCAAATCCATACCCCTTGTCTTCCATACTTCATTAGGAAATCCATCCTTTCCTGGGGTATTCTCCATGGATTGTCTTTTAACTGGTTGATATACTTCATTTAACATTGCTGGCGCTATCGAGGTTTCTGCTTCCTATTCTGTTAATATAGCAATAACCCACGCCTGGGTGTGGGTAATGCGGGATTTACCCACGGTTGGCGTGGTTTGGCGTCCCAATTACTTTTCTTAAATAATGGCATTGTATAATGCCTCTTTGCTGCCCTTCCGCAGCTGTCTGGCATCCACGGCAGTTCTGATGTACTGCGCATGCCTACGCAGTACATCAGAGCTGTGGCCAAAAGCAACAGAGAAAGCAAGATCTCTGTTGCTTTTTTACTGTTTCGCTATGTTAAATGGGTTTAACATAGTGAGACAGCTTTAAAATAAGCAACAGAGATGTCCGTTGCTTATTTTAAAGCTGTCTCGCTATGTTAAACCCATTTAACATAGCGAAACAGTAAAAAGCAACGGAAACCTTGCTTTCTCCGTTTCTTTTTTTTTAAAACCTGTTTCGCTATGTTAAATGGGTTTAACATAGCGAGACAGCTTTAAAATAAGCAACGGAGATCTCAGTTGCTTTTTTTAAACCTGTGTCGCTATGTTAAACTCTTTTAACATAGCGAGACAGTGTTTTAAAAAAAGACTTATACTAATGGAAAAAGTCCGGGCGACCGGACCTTTTTCCATTAGTATAAGTCGATTTACAACGTGCACGCTGGCCAATCAGCGTGCACGTTTTGGAATATTAATGGGGGGTCATGGTATAATGTGGGATAATCCATTTCCCCTATGTAAGCTGCCATTTGGTCCATCTAGTCCTTTTTTTCTCATTTTCATTTCATACAAGCCCTTATAAAAGTCCCTAAGTACATTTAGAATATCTTTTTGGACCTTTTCCATCCTACCAGTTCCAGGATCACTAATTAACACACAGCCCCCTACTTTATTTTGAGGAATTTCTTTACCAATGTCTTTTGTGGCTTAGAGCTGTTTTCAAAAAAATGCTGTTTAATAGAAACTTCTTTCATTCTTTAATACTCTGCAAATGCTCTACCATTTTTTACACAATGTCTGCCAGCTTCTAAGTCCCCTGCATTATTTTGCAATACCTTTATATTTGCTAATCCCTGCATATTGTTGTCATCCCATTAATATCTCTCTCCTTATTCAAAAACATCTCCTTTATATCTGTCTTTAACACCCTGCAACCCTCAGTTATTTCCCCTTTATTTGTGTATAGTTTCCAAGGGTCCTTCTTTTAGTTCTCCTCTACTTCACTTATATATTTTCCTTCCTCAGCCAGCATATTGGAAAGCACCAGTATTTTTCCTATTATTTTGAAATGACATTCTAATCTGAATTAAGATTGGTACATGGCTTGTTGGACATGTTAGGCATATATCATGAAGTTGTGAAATATAGTCATTGTCTAATCTTGCCTAGTTATTATACCTCTGTGAAAAAACAAAGCACACTTCCGTCCCTTAGGAAACACACAGGCAGTAGCTATCAACCCAAATGTTTTTAAATAAAATCTCAAAAATTTCTCCTCTTTGGATACTGCTGCCTTCCTTTGCATCCCTTGATACATTTATTCTATCTGTGACTATGTTCCAGTAACCTTATACAATAAGTATCCCTTGCTGATAGCTTATTATCGCATTGAGCAATTTCTTCAATTTACTTTCTCTAGTTTGAGGGGCTATATAGATACACCTACTAATCTCACTCTTTTTCCCTTTTCAGTATCTTCTTGCCATAACATATATACCCAATGGGCCATTTTTCTCTTCTTTAGTTTCCACTGGTGTCTTTGTGCGTATTAAAATTAGCACTTCTCTTTTCCTGGCTCCTACTTACTCTGCTGAATACATTTTACTGAATCCCTTCTTTATTAGTTCTTTATATTCCTGTCTAAACAGACATAGCTCCTGTAGCATTTTCACTTGCAGTTGTATATTATTAATTTATATAAGCATTGTATTCATTTTTTGCTTAGCTGGTAAGAACATTTAAATTCCATGAAAGTAATTCAAGAACCATGTTATACTAATGTATAATCCCCCTCTACTCTTTTCCCTTATACTTATTCAATTTTCATATTTTTTTGTCTTATCCTGTCTTGCAGAAAAGCTATATATCCAACTGTCTTTCCATTTACTCTCTTTGCCTTCCTGTTTTTCAGCTATGGTCCTTTGCTATCCAAAATTTCTATGTGCTTATTTTTCCCCTAGCACACTTCATGAACAAACTATTAAAATCATAAATAAATAAATAAATATATACAGCAAAAGTTCTATGAACTCTTTACCTTCCTTCATTTAGAATTGAGCTTCTGCTTTGTTATTGTTGTGTTCTCCACAAGTTGTTCTACTTCACCACTTAAATTTTGCCCAGTCTAACTGCTTTTGCTGTGCTGTTAAAAATCACCCTTTTATTTTTCCCAACAAACAGTTTTACTCTGCCCAGACTATATACTGTTTCTCCTCCGTGCAAGCAACTTCATTTATTGATTTATGCTCTGCATGTGCTGCATTATAATGTTATGTAATACACTTAAATTAATTCAGATTAGTACCTAAGATGAAACCCTGTCTACTACCTTCTCCTTCATTCCTTCCGTAATTCTTAATTTTCCTTGTTTTTTTCCTTGCCCACTCTCAGTGCATTGTCTAACGGTATTGATAGTCTACACTATATCTTACTTTTTGTAAATTAAAGTTTTGTAAGTTTTGGATTTCAACTCATTTTCTTTAAACTCTCCCTTTACATCTTCAATGAGGGCTCCATTGAGGAATTGCAGCTACTGTGTGATCAGTTATCTTCACTTAACTCATAGGCCTAGTGATGTAATCAAGCTATTCCCTTTATCAATCAAACTGCAGCTTGGGAAGCTAGCTGCACCTCTCTTTCGCAAGACACAACACTTTTTGTCATAGCTCTATTTTATGACTACAGCAATATACATACCATAAAATCTCCCAAAAAAAATGGGAAAAGACTTTTTAAACTTAATTAAACTTAAATAATATGGTCTCTATCCTAGATTTTAATTTTACTTTTTGGGGCTGGCAAGTGTATTAAAGTTTTTTCATTATTTTTTATGGAAGAAAGTGACTTTTAAAGACTTAACATTTTTACTGGCTTTTGCTGCTTGTTTTCCTGCAGAAAGTGGCACCATTTTCAGTCTCATTATGGAACAAAATAGATGTTTTTCCATCTTTTAGCTACAAAAAGAAACTGTTAAGCAAACAGCCTTTCCCACCATATCAGGCCAGCAATTTGCCCGAACCACAGGTGGTTGACTGTGCTCTGGCCATTTTTTCTACCTCACACCACTCATCTTTTACCCTGGATCCCTCTGGTGTAGCATCTACTGCCTCTATGGACTGGGAGTTAGCTATGTCCTCTGTGACTGTTGTGGACCCCTCAGCAGGCAAGGGAGAGCCACTCTTGTTGGTCTTGGGAAAAGGGAACACAGAAGCCTTCCCTCTTTTGTCAGAATGTTTTGCCCACCCCTGGGGAAGCTACTGCTGCCATTTATAACACTGTTTGCCACATTTTTTTTTCTTTTGAAATGAAACAGAAATCTAAACATGTGTTTACTCCTGCTCAGATTTCCGTAGAGAGAAGCAGTTTACTATCTCTCACTCTGGGTTTTATTCAGGCTTTTGATCCTTTTTACTTATTGTAAGTAGTAAAAGAAAGAAGGATACCGCCTTTCTTGAAGACTTTCAAGATTTTGAATTTGCACAGGAAAATGTGGGGATAAATATAGGTTTTCTCCTCAGTTTTTTATTCTGACTCAGAAGAGAGCTCAGTTTCAGATTCTCCCTTTGGGTTTCCTCTCTGTTTTAGACTATTCCTGAATGTGCCAGTGTTTCCAGTGGAAGTACTCTGAGGTTTCTCAGTCCTTCAGAAAACTTTATGAACTGTTACAGAAGGAATTTCCTGAAACGTTATAATTTCCTCTAGTTCTGTCAGTTTTGGAGGATGTGTATGTCTCTGCCTGTATTTTTCCTGATAGTCAGCCTGCTGACCCTAAAAAGCCATAGAGAATGTATAAAGTTCCTCCCTTTTTTTAAAGTTCTTATACACTCTTCCCAAACTTGACCAGCGGTTATAGCTTTAGTTTTTCCTAGTGCTGCTAAATAGTTTGTTAATTCCTATCCTATTTCTGATAAAGATGGGATAATTATTGATGGGTACAGAAAAATAGAGTATTCTTCTGCATCTTTGATTATCAGAATTTTGAATTGTCAGGTTCACTGTGAAAGAATAAGGAATGTTTGGTCTACAATTTCTTCTTGTGAGGAATCATCTGCTTTAAGTTACTTAGTTTCTTCTATTGTACTAGTCACAGCTCCATGTCTACAGTGTGTGTATGACTTGGTTGATAATTCTTACAGGGCTATGGCCTCTGGAACTGTTTTAGGAAGGTTTGCATTCTCAGAAAATCCCAAGAGGATGTGAATAATGAGATTTTATTGTCTCCTTTGAGTAGAGATTCACTGTTTGGTTCTTTTGTTGTAATACTGTTTGTTCCATGTTCAAGCCAAAAATTAAGCCTCTTTCTCAGGGAAAACAAAAAGCAGAAGCCCGGTATCCTGGCTCTTTTCCTCACAGATATGGCCACTTCTTGCACAAATCCATATATATTATCATGTCTTGTTAAATTAGACCATAATTTAGTGTCCTTTTCCTTTAAAACTAGTGATACTTTCCTTGTAAATAGCTCTGTGTTTAGAGACGTCTCAAAAGCAAACTTTCTTCAATTACTTTGATGACTTAAAAACATTCTGCTGTAATCCTCCTATGAAGGATCCTATTGCTAAATCTGATACTTATGCCTCTGACTTGTATTCCCACCTAAATAGTTTTACTGATAAGGAAGTTCCTATCTGCAAAAACTATTTATTTATTTACTTGTCTTTATTTACTTAGAAAATCTGACTGGGTAATACCCATTTTCAGCAGAGGCCTGGGGAGAAAAGTTCTATTCTTTTACATTGCATTATATTTAATTCCAGTTAAACACAGAGTAGTTACATTTTTGTTTACATTTATACATATACAGTAGTCACATTTATCCATTCCAATATTTTACAGAGATAGAAGTTACTAAAGAGAAAGTCCACCTGCAACATAGTGGATTGCACAAGTAGCACATATGTATAAAAATTGATCTGATGTTGCCAATCTTCACGTAATCCTTGACTGTGGGCTTGGTTCTGACCCTCGGAACTGACTCAGACATTTGTTTCAGCTCACGCCTTCCAAAACTCTCAAGTGAGGCACTACCCATGATGCTCCTCTGTAAATTGCCTCAAATCTCGTTTGCCATTTCGTAGTGTCAGACACGTCTGATCCTATCTCGTGAGCTTTGGCTATATTTTGTAAGTTTTTTTTCTGTTATTAATCACCTTTCTTATATAGAATCTTTATTTCTATCTACTACTTGCTCCTCTATCTAGCGTTTAGTGTGTGTTTGAGTTTTCTTTCCCTTTCCACTTTGTTACCTTTTGGTAGTCCTTTCTAGTACCATTGTTTATATTTTTATTTGCCCTTTAGTTACCATTCATGGTATTTTCTGAATTACCATTGTTGGTAATTTATGTTCTTTGTCCCTTCTACTTAAAAAAAAAAAAAAAAACAGGAGATCCTTTTTTTGAATTCTCCTCCTTTTTCTGTATGTGTGCCTTTTGTGTGCTAGGCCCTTTAGCCTTCTAGCATGGCTGAGAAAACTTACCTCTGGTTTTAAGAGGTGCCAAAAATGTGCTAGAAAAATGCCCAGTTCAGATGGTCATGTTTTTTGCATGTACTGTCTTGGTGCGGTCCACCGCCAGGAGGGCTGTGCGATTTGTCACAGTTTCTCCACTAGGACTTTAACTAAGGGGAGAAACAAATTAATATTGAATGGACTTCTGAAGGGAGAATTTGAAGAGACCATTTCTGTTTCCAGAACTGAAGCCAGTCCATCTTCATCTTCCTCTTCCAAACCAAAAAAGATAAAACATTCGGTTCCGAGCAGCTCCTTAGAACTGCCCACAAAATTGACAAAACAACATTCGGTGCCAACTGTTTCTTCAGCACTGACAGGCACAGATGATTCGACTACATCAAAAATCTCGGTACAGATATCTGGAGCTTCGGTACCAGTAGTGGTGTCAGTACGAAAGCAATCTTCCCTTCATACCTTACCAAGTACCACTTTTTCATCCTCAGTGGATCCTTTCGCTGACAGGCCACCCAGTCCATTCTTGGAACAGAGACCTCCCAGATCTCCATCAGTTTAATCCATTTGATCCACTAAGAGTCTTTCGGAATTAAACATTATGAGACTGGTTGATCAGCTCCTGATGGCAAGCAGATTGGATCCACCTTCAGTTCCAAGCCAACTTGGCATCAGAGCTGCTCATTCATTGACATCGGCATGATTTCCTCTTCCAACTCCTACTGAGCCTTTGGAGCCCCTGGCACCAACCTACCTGGCTCCAACTGTCTTGGTAATGGCTAGAATTTCTTCTCTGGAACCAAGGATCACCTTGATTTCTTCCAGTTTACTGAAACCAGAGACTTCCTGTGGTTGAGGCTTCATTGCTGGTTCCGAGGGGCAGTGCTCAACGTCGATTATTTGGAGCCATCCATGCCTCTCTGTGCCTCAACATTCATAAGCTTGACCTAAGCTTCTGCTTTGGAGGCAGCTTTCTTGGTGCAGGGTGGGACCATGGTTCCAAAGGAGTCTGTTAAGGTTCCAGGCTTCCATCCCTTTATGGGAGAGCCAGCCTTCCACATCATGGAAAAGGCTTTGTCCATTGTGGACACACAGTCCTTGCCACCCCTGTGGGGCCAAGTGTCATCCCTATTACTTCGACCATCGCACAGAGGAAGTACCTGCAAAGAAAAAGTGCAAGAGGAAGCACTTAGGCTCCCCTGAAGAGTCTTTCATGGAGGACACTGATTTTGATGAAGGGTAAGATTCCACTAAGTCACCCCCTGATGATGTTTCCTTTGGGGACACCCTAGAAATCCTAAAACAGAGGGGTGGCTGGACCTCCCTTCAGCTTTTCTCAGTGGAATCACCATGAAAAACTTCTCCAAAGCTAACTTTCAGCTCCTAAAAACAGAGGTGGCTAACTTCACGGCACCCATGTAAATGGAGAATAGTTGCATGACCGCCATATCATACACCAATGCAGTGTACAAAGACATACACAAATGCATGGATCCTGCCATACCCAATAGAACTAAGCCGCTGTCCTCAAAAAAAAGGAACCCAATGTGATGGTCCCCTGCCATAAACAAACTCTACAACAGAAGGAGGAAACTGATGCGGAATAAGGTGGAGTCCCAAGACTGGAAAAACTCCCTTATCAGCTTCAGCAAAAGGTTGAGATCCCTCATCAAATCCTCTAAAGCTAGCTATGAAAACAGAATTGCAGCAGATAGTAAAGACAACCACAAGGCCTTCTATAGTTATGTAAAGAATCTCCATGGCAATACCCAGATTTGCTCTGAGCTACTGCACAATGGTATCTCCTATACCGAGCCAACAGATATTGCAAATATACTGGCAAACAGATTCAGTGCAAACTTTACCCCTCTCACCCCCCCCCCCCAAAGGACCACTCACAATACCAATAAATTGCCATGCACCCAGTATTACTGCTGCACAGGTTAAAACAGCACTGTCCAAGGCCAAGAATGCAGCATCTATGGGACCTGATAGTATCCCTGGCTGTGTTCTACATGAACTACAAAGTGAACTGGCACCTCACCTGTGTGCCCTGTTCAGTCACAGCTTCACCTCAGGCTTTGTCCCTACTGAATGGCGCAATGCTATATTCATCCCTTTCCACAACGGAGGAGCGACTACAGACCCTGAGAACTATCGCCCCATTAGCCTGATGAGTCTGATATGCAAAGCTATGGAACACATCATCATGGTCCTAATAAACAAGGATATAGGTAATCTCCAAACTCTGGATCCTACACAGTGTGGTTTTGTGAAAGGTAGATCATGCCTGCTCAACTTAGTTGACTTTTTTGAGTCAGTCACCAGAGCTGTGGATGAAGGTAAAGTGGTTCATACAGCCTACCTTGATCTGGCTAAGGCCTTTGATACCATTCCCCACTCAAGAATCATAGAAAAACTTACTAAGCTAGGCATCAACTCCTATATCACTAGGTGGGTTGCAAACTGGCTCACAGATAGAACCCACAGCATGAAAGTAGCTGGCTCCAAGTGAGACTGCTGACCAGTCACGAGTGGAATCCCACAGGGTTCGGTCCTGGATCCTCTCCTGTTTGGTATCTACTTCTCTGAAGGCCAGGCCAACATGAGAGGACTCTGGCTGACAAAGTTCACAGATGATTGCAAGTTGGGAGCTATTATTAACTCCCCAAGTGATGCTGACATCCTACAGAAAGGCCTCAATGAGACCAACAACTTGTGTCAGAACCATGGCCTTAAGCTCAATGCCAAAAAATGTGTCTTCATCCCCTTTGGGAAAAACCCAGTTCCCTTGAATTACCACATTAATGGTAGTCCACTGAACACAGAAGGCGTTATAAGAGATCTGAGAACACAGTTTGACAGAAACCTCTCTTTTGACCACCACATTGCCACTGTGGTCAGAACGTCCTTCTATGTGGCACATCTCATTACTAAAGGTTTTGCATCCAGGAATAAAGAGGTCATTGTCTCCCTCTACTCTTCCCTCATTAGGCCAATCATCGAGTACAATGCCCTATTTGGCATGTACCTCACTAGACAAGAGGATCGTAGGTCTTAAACACTTGTTCTATATGGACAGACTCAAAAAAACTCCAACTATTCTCTGTCTCATATCGCCTACTTAGAGGTGATCTCTGCTTGGCTTACAAAGCCATGTCTGACCCAGCTCTGTTAGAAATGCTACATCTAAATAAATCCCAATCCCTCCACACCACATGCTCCAGAGACCTCAATTTCACTACCACAATCAACAGAACATGCTGGAGGGACAGGTTCATAACCCAGAGACTGCCCATGCTATGGAACAGACTTCCCATATATGTCAAGCAGAGCACCTCACTGGCCCTCTTCAAGAGAAATCTTGATCAGTGGATGGGAAATAGAAAATTCACCCCGGGGATCAGTCCAGTGGCTCTACTCGACAGAGGCACCAGGAACTAAGGTTGGGTGGCACGATGCCAGGGTAATCCTATGGGCTAGGCTTGTAAAGGCTCCAGGGCCATTAGCCTAGTACACACCTATGAACCTGGAGGCTTTTTGTGTCCAGCCCTGTACTACTTGGATCTCTCGGTCCACTGATGACCTTATTAAACTTATCACTCAGCAGGCCTGAAAGATTCTGAATTCCATTGAATTGATCCTCAAGAGACCTGACAAAATTTTATCTTCTTCCAGGGATAAACAGCATTGGGCCAAGGGTATCCCAGTTGACACCATGGTGATAACAGCAGCCACAAAACAGGAACTTGCGGAAGAGGGTCCTATCTATCCTCCTAACAAGGAGTCTAGGACTAAGGATAGATTTGAGAAGCACATTTACACTTCATCAACCTTCACTCTCAGGTCTTTGAATTATATGGCACACTTCACTAGGCAGCAGAGAGATCTAATCAAAGAACTTTCATATATTTTTGCAGAAGCAGTAGCCGAAGGGTTTCGAGACAAAGTTACCTCTCAGCTCCAGCTCCCTTGAATCAATTGCCAACTAATCCATGAGGCTTATCGCTCACACAGCTGAAGGGATGACAAGAGCAGCGGGTTAAGGCATAGCCATCAGGAGACATGCCTGGATGCACTTGTGCAATTTTGTGGAGCCATTTAAATCTTCATTCGTCAATGCTCCATTTGACAGATCATCCCTGTTTGGATCCAAAGTGAAGGATACACTAGCCAGATTTGAGAAAGATGGGAAGACTCTTTCTGCCATGGGCATACACTTCTACACTCCTCAACAGCCCTACTCTAGGAACCAGAGAAGTGGAGGCTATGGTTCAAAAACTCCCAAGGACCTTTCCAGTACTCATGTGGCAAAGACTTCTCCCGGGGCAGAGGGGGAGGTAACAATGGAAGACACCATTCCAGAGGCAGAAGTAGCCTGCAGAACTAAGGGTCCAAGGATTCTTTCTCTGGTAACTCCTTCCAGTGCTACTGAATGGAGGCCCAATTGCCTTCCTCTGGAGGCAGTTGGGAGGTGGTTGCGATTATCCCTACACCAATCTGCCTGCCTACAAATGACTTCGGACAAATGGTTTCAGGGAATCATTTCCAGAAGTTATGTCATTCCCCTTATAACCAATCTTAAAATAAAAAAAGACTCCAAGACATTCCACCCAGTCACAGGGAGGCAGAAGTCTTAAAAATCCAAAAACTGCTCGACAAAAAAGTCATCCAAGAAGTACCCCCAGACCAGAAAGGATCCAGATTTTACTCATGATTATTTTTAGTGTAAAAAAAGACAAGGGACTGGAGACCCATTTTTGGATCTCAGCCAGTTCAACAAATTGGCTCAACAACCCAAGTTCCGGATAGTCTCAGTATAGTCAATACTTCTGTTCTTGGAAAAAGATGATTGGATGGCATCTACTTCTCTGAAGTACAGGTCAACACTAAGGGGCTCTGGCTAACAAAGTTTGCAGATGACTGCAAACTGGGAGCCATTATTGAATCCCCAAATGATGTGGATACTCTACAAAAGGGCCTTACAGAAACAGATGCTTGGTGCCAGAGCCATGGGCTCAAGCTCAATGCCAAGAAATGTATTGCTATCCCCTTTGGGAAAAAACATGTATCCATGAATTACCATATAGGTGGCAGTACACTAAACACAGAAAGTGTGATAAGAGACTTAGGGACACAGGTGGACAGTGGTCTCACCTTCGATAACCACATCGCCACAACAGTCAGGAAATCCTTCTATGTGGCACACCTCATCACGAAGGGCTTTTCATCCAGAAAAAGGAGGTCATTGTCCCACTGTACTCATCCCTCATTAGACCCATTATAGAATACAACGCCCCATTTGGTATGTACCTCTCAAGACATCTGCAACAACTGGAAAGGCCTCAGAAATACCTCACTAAAAGAATCACAGGCCTAAAGCAGATGCCCTACGCTGACCGCCTTAAAAAACTCCAGCTATACTCTGTCGCATATCGTCTACTCAGAGGCGATCTCTGCTTAACATACAAGGCCATGTCAAACCCAGAGCTGTTGGACATGCTACACTTAAAGAAATCCCAATCCCTCAGAGCTACACACTCAAGGGATCTAAACCTTGTCATCACAATAAACAAAACATGCTGGAGGGATAGGTTCCTGACCCAGAGACTCCCCAGACTCTGGAATAGATTGCCCATACATGTCAAGCAGAGTGCCTCTTTGGACCTCTTCAAGAGGAACCTTGACGATTGGATGGGAGAAAGGAAATTCACCCCAGGGATCACGTCAGTCGCCCTGCTAGACAGGGGTCCAGGAAAGTAAATAATGTGGGAAGAAATAGCCAGGGAATTGTTATGGCTAGGCTTGTATAGGCCCTAGGGCTGATAGCCTAGTACCAACCTATGAACCTATGAACCTATGTGCTCAATACAGCTTCAGGATGCGTATTACCACATAAAAATGGACAAACGCTCCAGATAATTCCTGCATTTCCAGCTGGGAGCCAGTCATTATCAGTTCAGAGCACTGCCCTTTGGTCTCACCACAGCCCCCAAGGTATGGCATTGATGAAGCTCATCTCAGACTGTTAGGGTGTTGAGATTTTACGTATCTCAATGACTGGCTCCTCACTGCTACCACCACGCATCAATTCCTATAGGCAAGAGGTTACACCCTTCATCTTTGTACTACCTTAGGCATCATGGTAAATTACAAAAATTCACATCTAGAACCCACTCAACAATTGGAATTTATCAGAGCCTGATTAAACACCATGATGGGAATAGCATCACTCCCATTAGAAAGACTCCAGAACTCAGATCATAAGTAAATTACATTATCCAGAACAGAGGTATTTCAAGTGAAGCTCATTCTGCAAGCACTAGGTTCCATGGCTGCCTCTATTACCTTAGTTCCCTTAGCCAGATATCACATGTAGATTCTTCAATAGCTTCTAGCCTCTCCATGATCATTAACAAATCAACCCATGTCCCATCACATCTTGATCACCAACCGTTGCAAACAAGACATGTTGCAGTGGATTCAGTCCAACAAGAGCCTTTCAGGCCATCCATTCCTCCTTCCACATCCCCAGGCCATAGTGATCACAGATTTTTCCCAAATAGGGTGGAGGGGCATTATCTGGGAAGGACAGTCCAATGTACGTGGTCCCAAATGGAGGCCAGCTTGCACATCAATGTTTTAGAGATGAGGGTGGTGCTCCTAGTGTTGCAAGCATTTTAAGATACCCTCCCCTTTGGTTCGGTGGCAGTTCAGATGGACGACATATCGGTAGTCTGGTATATCAACAACCAAGGGGGAACCAGATATTATCCGCTTTGTCGAGAAGTCTTCAGAGTTTGGCAATGGGTGATTTTTTCCAACTGCTTTCTGACAGCAATATACATTCCAGGGAGCTCCAGTCTGATAGTGGACAAGCTGAGCAGAACTATTCTGTTGCCTCATGAGTGGTCTCTCAATCCGATAGTGGTGGAAATGATTTTTCATCACTGGGTCCAACCTTGCTATGACCTGTTTTCATCCCCCTAAACAACAAGTGCAGCAGTTGCTTTTCCCTAATCCCCCTTCAGGGGGAGTCACCCAGAGATGCTGTTCTCCACAACTGGCTCCCCGGTCTTCTGTATGCCTTTTCTCTGACTCCTCTGATAAGTCACTTTCTAATAAAAGCAAAGAACACAATAATCCTCATTGCCCCAGTTTGGCCCCCACAGGTGTGGTTTCCCTTCATTTGGCCTCATCTACTTCGGAATCCTTGGATTTTGGACCCAGTTGCAGATCTCCTATCTCACCCAGAAGGAATGGTTCATCCGAATCTCCACCATCTCAAGCTCACTGCGTGGCTTCTCCAATTCCCATGATTGCCAGGCCTTCCTCTCTTACATCACCAGTCTGACAAATCATTTTAGCTCATCATAAGCCTTCAACTAGAAACTTGTACCATATAAATGGGAAAAATTCACCAGATGTGCTCTTGACAAGGATTTTGACCCTTATGCAGCTTCTGTGGATAAGGGTCTAGAATTTTTGACCTATCTTTAGCAGTCTGGCTCTTTAGCTTCCACCATTAGAGTACATCTGACTGCAATGTCCAACTTTCATATTGGTTTTGATGGGTCTACTCTCATATCCCATAAACTGTGTAAGGCCTTTTTAAAAGGAACCCTTATGCTAAGACCACCCTTTAAAGAACCCAGCACCTCATGGGATTTACCCTTGGTCCTTCAGTGCCTCACCATCAGCTACCTGTGAATTAAAATTTTTGACCTGGAAAACTATGTTTTTAATAGTGATCACCTTTTCCTGGCTGAGCTTCTTTAGATGACATTTATGCAAAAGCCACATGGGCATATGCTCATACCTTTATCACTCATTACAAATTTGATTAGGTCTCTAGGTGACATGCATCTTTCGGTTCAATAATCCTCCAGAATATCCTTCCATGAGACCTCCCAAGATTCAGGTAGGTAGGGACTCTGTTCCACAGTCAAGGATTATGTGAAGATTGACAATATCAGATTAAGAAGTTATGTCTTACCATAATGTTCCATCTGTGTTGTTGATCTTCACTGATCCTTAACATCCCCCCCTTCCCCCCACCAAAGACTCTTAGTAGACTTAATATCCCAAAAGACCGGCTTCAGTTATATGGAATCAGACTTACTATGTCATTTATTACTTTGATCTGTCTGTCACTGTTTTTGGCAAACTTGATCTGAGGTAATTTACAGAGGAGCATCATGGGTAGTGCCTGGCTCAAGAGGTTTGGAAGGCGCAAGCTGAAATAAACAGCCAAGTTGGTTCTGAAGCTCTGTACTGAGCCCACAGTCAAGGATTAGTGAAGACTGATAACAAAGATGGAACATTATGTTAAGACATAACTTCTTTTTTGTCATTTCAGTGAGAGACTGAGAGTGTTCTGCTTCAGGAGAGTATTTGGAAATATTTGATGAACACAAAGTCTTAACCTGGTGATGAGCATGTGCAGGACCAGGATGGGTTAAGATGTTGTTTAAACAGTGATTTAAAATGATTGAATTTGTCAGATAGTTTTATTTCTGTTTGGATAATATTCCAAAGTTTAGTAACATATTGGGAGTAGAGCAAGTCTCCTGGAACTTAAGTAAACTAACAAAGAGCATAAGGGACCCATTAGGAGGTGAAAAGTTGAGTATGAACTTAAAATAGCCAGTAAAACCAAAACTAACTGCAAATCTTTCTGTAAGTATGTCAGGAAATTATGAACAGACAGCCAGTAGTGTTCAGAGGTAGTGCATAATAATAATGTGCTTTCAGACCCAAAGGATATGGCTAAGATCTTAGTTAATAAATTTATTGCAAATTGTACTCCACCCACAATTATAGCTATCTCAGGGGTTCCACAATTCCAGCTACCCATTTTAATTACTATGGAAAGAGTTCTGTCAGCCCCCTCAAAAACTAATAATACTTCATCCATGGGCCCTGATAACATACCAGGTTGCCTGATTGTCATTGCCAGACATGGCCTTTCTGAACCCCTACTTGAATTCTTTTTTTAACAAGAAGTATCTTTATTAAATTATCGTGTAAGACATAGGCAATCATACATTTATATAAGTGAAAACAAACCATATTGACATAATTTTCGTTGCAAACATTATACATCACAAACCATATTGACATAATTGTAGTTTCAGACATTACCCATCACTTATAATCTAGCCAGTGTCAGTCGAACATTACATAGCTCATTCAAATCCTGCCTTCTTTTAACACACCTCCCTCCTCTGCATGTATTGTTCCTACAATTCCCTTTTTTTCCTATGTAGTTTGCTCCTACCATTTTCTAAATATCCCAATTCTAGTTGTTTTATATCTGTTGCTATATTCACTACTTCTAGTAAAGTTGGTTTAATTTTGATTTCCATCTTCTAGTAATTACTTTTTTGGCAGCCACCATAATTAGATTCAGCAAGGCCTTACTATGTCTAGGCAAATCTGATTCTGTATCATAGCTAAAAAAAATGTACTTAGTTACACCAATTTGCTCACCAACTATCTCTGACAGAGCAGTCTGCAGGGAATCTTTAAAGTCTGCTAAATCATTACAGTCCTAGAAAATATGCTCCCAGTTACCCCCTTCTTCCCCATCACACCTCTGACATTTGCTCTCTACCTGAGTAAAAATCCTTTGAAGTCTACTTGGAGTATAAAAAATATCTATGTAAACACTTCCAAGTAAAGATCCTAAATCTTCTACACTTTGTTGCATATTTGAGATACATGCATATATCCTCCCATTGTTTCTTTGTGAATTGCTTATCCAGTCTCTCTTTCCAGTCACCTCTAACCTCCTCTGATTGAATCTTACAGTTATGCAATATTTTGTATGCTGCACTAATTATTCCTTTGTTAGCAGCTTCTGTTCTAGATTCCACTAAAAAACTCTACCAGTGCTGGTCTTTCTATTAATATCCCCATATTTCTTTTTCTTTGCCTGTACTCGAATGTCAGTCATTGATAGGGGAGGCAATCTCTATCCTACAGTCCAGATAAATTATTGGCTTCTTCCCATTCTATTACCATTCCCTCTCTAATTATTTGCTCCCAGTACCTCAGTTCTTTTACCAGTTTTCTCCAATAAATTCCAGCCCCCTCTTATCAGTTGTCTGTATCCCTAATTGCAGTCATCCCTATTGACAGAATCTCCTTTCTCTATTCCTGTGCTGGCTTAGTTCTTATAATACTTTCCGCTATTTTATAAAGATAATATTCTGCATGGTTATTGTTATTCTCCTTAAAGATCTGCATGCAAAATCCCAGTGTCTCCTTGTTTCTTGAGCTTTCCCCATTTCATCATCATCCCTTTCCATTTTCAATTATATGGTTCTGCTTGTGCTATGTATAGGAGTCTTAACTATGTAGCTCTGAAATACCCCTTCAAATTGGGTAAACACAAACTGCCTTGTCCATGTGGAAGAATCAGCTTATCCCACTTGACTGTTGCCATCTTCCCCTCCCAGATAAAATCCTTCAGCTCTTTATTAATTGCTATCTGCAACTTCTCCTCCGGTTGATAAAAATATTCCTGAACTATGTATAAAACTTAATGGACTAAAAAAAAATTAACTGCTTCTATCTTGCTGTCCATATCCATATAACAGAGCTTCCAATTTTTCTGGATTTTGTTATTTTTTGTTTAGCCTTTTCCCATATATCCTTAGCTGCCACAACAGAATCCTTTTTAATCCATAATTCTAAGTACTTCATTTTATCATGAACTAATAAATATGGATATTGCTGAGCCAATTTGTGTGTGGGTTCATAATGTACAGCTATTGCCTTTGTTTTAACTTCATTAATTTTGTATCCTGAAAAAACCTGAAGCTACTCCAAAATGTTCCACTACTCTAAAATGTCCTTTTCTGGTTTTATCAAGTATAAAATAATATTATCTGCAAATAGACTAGCTCTTCTTGACCAACATACCAATTATATCTTTGAATTTCTGAATCTCTTATTTTATTTGCTAGTGGTTGTAAACATATTTTCAATAAAATCTTCCTAGACACTCTCAAAAGCCTTGCACCAATGCATGTCAAACATATAAAGCCTAACCATGCCTCCTTGCTAACAAAATCAACTAAACAAGCCATCTTTGCAAGAGACCATGACTGGAAATAATGGCAGAAAAATAAAACAATGCAAACTGAACAATATTTCAAGCAATTCTGCAATAAAGCCAAAAAATTAGTAACAAACGAAAAGAAACATTTCTTCGCAGTACAACTAGCCAACCAGCAAAACAACCCAAAAAAGTTCTGTCAGTCTGTCTCCTCTTTACTAAATCCAGGTACCTTACATAACCCAACACCCTACCCAGAAAAAAGCCGCAACAAATAGCCAATATGTTTAACTCCTACTTTATTACTATCGAAAAATTAGTGAATGACTTCAATAGTGACAGAATTCCAAAGTCTAAAAACCCAGATAACCCATTACAAGAAAGCAATATCCTTCCCCTTATCATTACCAACAAACTCTTCTCCCACTTTTAATATCCAAACAGTACCCATATCCTTAGGACTCAGACTGCTATCCAAATTAAAGCCATTCTCCCTGTCTGCTGATAAACTACCACCCGAATATCTACAACTTACTGCCAATGCAATTGCATACCCTGTCAGTATTTTTATAAATCGCTTCAATATATGGAAAAAATCTATTGTAACCCCATTACACAAAGGTGCGAATTCCAAATTAACTCTCCAGCTATCACCCTATCTCTATATTCTCCCCTCTATCAAAAGACTAGAAAAATGTATACATACTCAACTTCACAAACACCTCATTGACAGCATTTTCTTACCCCAACCCAGCATGGTTTCCGTCCAGCACACAGTAGCATTATTGCACTACTCTTCTTTACCAACACAGTAAACAAAGCCTTAGATGCCATGCTCCAGAAGATACATCCACTTCCAGCTGGGAGCCAGTCATTACCAATATCAAGCAATGCCCTTTGATCTCACCACAGCCCCCAGGGTGTTCACAGAATGCATGGCAGTGGTAGCAGCTTACCTAAGGCTACAAGGATTTTGCGTATTTCCATATTTAGACAACTGGCTCCTTGCCGCTCCCACCAGGCATCTACTACTTCACGCCTTGGTCTCCATTCTAGAGCTTGCAGAGTTCTTAGACATTTGAATAAACAAGGAAAAGTCAAAGCTATTCCTCACACAAGACATAAAATTCATTTGAGCAACATTCAACCCAAAATCCTGTGTGGCTGCTCTGTCTCTCCACAGACTGCAAAGTTTGAGGTCACAGCTTTAAGTGATACTTTCTCGGGACAAGGACCCGCGTTGTTTAGTCTTACAACTTCTGGGGTCCATGGCAGCAATAATCACCCTAGATTTACTGGTAAGGTACTACATGAGGCTGCTTCAGTGGCTCCTAGCATCATAATGGTCTCTTTTAACACATCCGATGTCCTACCCAGTCCGAATAACCAACTCATGTAAGCAGGATCTATATTGGTGGATGAAGCCAGAAGAAGAATTATGGAGTCACCCTTTTTCACCCTCTCAGCCCAAAGCAGTAGTGACCATGGATGCATCCCTGATGGGGTGGGGGTGGAACATTTTCAGGGAAAGACAGTCCAAGCAACTTGGTCACCCTTAGAGGCCAATTTGCATACCAACATCCTAGAACTGAGGGCACTGCTGTTAGCATTGCAAGCATTTCAATCTGCCCTTCTTTCAGGGACAATTGCTATCCAGTCAGACCACATGTCGGTGGTCTGGTACATCAACAAACAGGGAGGAACAAGGTCCTACCCTTTATGTCGGGAAACCCTAACAGTTTGGCAATGGGTGATCACCTTTGACCGCTTTCTGATAGCAATGCACATTCCAGGGAATTCCAATGTAATTGCGGACAAACTGAGCAGAGGCATACTCCTGCCTCAAGAGTGGTCAGTCAATCTCAATGTAGCGATGAAAAACTTTTGTCTATGGGGTCAGCCTTGCTGTGACCTGTTTGCATCTCCCATAAACCACAAATGCAGCAGCTAATTTGCCCTGTACCCCCCTCGGGGCGAGTCCCCAAGAGATGCTGTCCTACAAGATTGGCCCCTGGGACTGCTTTACACCTTTTTACCTTTCCGGCTAATTCCCCAGTTTTTGAAGAAAGCCCAGTGGTTGAGAAGCAAAGTGATCCTCATTGCACCTTATTGGTCTCACCAAGTCTCACCTAGATCACCGTCTGTGGACTCTGGACCCAACTCCGGATCTGTTGTCTCATCTTCAGGGGCTGGTCCATCCCAACCTTAAAAAGTTTCAAGCTGATGGCTTGGTACCTCCACTTCCAATAGTTGTCAGGCAGAATAACCTATCTTCCCCAGTACAAAAGGTACATCTGGCTTCTCACAAACCATCCACCAGAAAACTTTATCTTAGTAAATGGAACCGATTTGTGCTTTGGTCTCACGGAGAAGGAACTGACTCATTTTCAGCCTTGATTAATAAGGTGTTAGAATATTTATCAGCTTTATTCAAATCAGGAGCCTCAGCTTCTACTATTAGAGTACATTTAGCTGCTATTTCAAATTTCCATAATGGCTTCAATGACCTTTCCTTAATGTCTCATCGTCTTTGCAAAACCTTCCTACAGGGTGTTTTGCATTTGAAACCACGTTTTAAAGCACCCATTGAACCTTGAAATTTAACGTTAGTCTTGCAAAGTTTGATCCATCAACCCTTTGAGCCAGCAGCCACCTGTGATATCAAATTTTTATGTTGGAAGACCCTGTTCCTGGTAGCCATCATGTCAGCCAGGAGAATATCAGTAGAATAGCAGGCTTTGTGTGTGAAATGTCCACATATCATTTTTTAGAAAAAGAGAGTATCACTTAGAACTCACCCCTCTTTTCTACCCAAAGTTGTATCTGACTCAAATATTAATCAATCCATAGACCTACCAGTTTTCTTTCCAAACTTCTCAAACAAAGGAGAATATTGTTTGCATTTGTTGGATGTACATAGACAATTACATTTTTACTTGGATAGAACAAAATTGTTTAGGAAATTGGACCAATTGTTCCTGTCTTTTTCTGGTACTGGACTGGGCAAACCAGTTTCCAAAGTTACCTTATCGAAATGGTTGAGAGATTGCATCACCTTTGTTTATGACCAAAATAAGCTAAACCTATCAACCAAGGTCAAGGCTCATTCTACAAGATCAGTTTCCACTTCTGTAGCCTTTCATTCTAGAGCCTCTATAGATGGCATTTGCTCATCGGCCACTTGGGCTACCCCTCATACCTTTATCACTCATTACAAATCAGATATGGTCTCCAGGGGAAGAGCATCCTTTGGCTCTATGCTGCTCAGAAATATCTTTCCGTAGGGCCTCCTGCGACATAAAGTAGCTAGACACCCTGTCCCAACAGTCAAGAATGAATGAAGATTGACAACATCAAATAAAGAAGTTATGTTCTTATCATAATCTTCTATCTGTGGTGTTGATCTTCATTTATTCTTGACATCGCACTCTCCAACACACTCCAAAGACTCCTGGAGGTTCAGAACTAGTCCTGGTTTTATAGTAGGGCAGTTGCTCAGACAAAGCTTCCACATTTTATTTCTATGGGCAAAACTTGATCTGAAGAAAAGGGAAGTGAGGCAGTATGGGTAGCCTTAGCTCGAGAGTTTCTAGCTGGCGCGAGCTTGATACAGTGGCCGAGCTGGTTCTGAGGACGGAACCAAGACCCAACAGTCAAGAATGAATGAAGATTGACAACACAGATGGAATGTTATGGTAAAAACATAACATCGTTTTTATTGAAAGCCCTCAAAGAAAAAAACAAACAAACCCCCAATACATCCCAAAACCTATTAACATAATGTTAACACTCAAAACTATGTTCATCTTCAAATATTGAAATTTTACCTTTCTTATAGAAACAGTTGTCCCAAACTGAACAGCTACACTCACTGACCTGGGTTAACCTAAAAGGCAGGTTTTCCATGAAAAGACACATGGTACAGCTTGTGCTTCTACTAAGTGCTGTCTGGCTTTGTCTTATCTTTATTGCTATCCCAGAATGAGAACACACTTGAATGCTTTTAGAAAACATTATCTCCAAGCCATTGAAAGAAAGTCATTAAAATAAAGTATTCTGTTTTTATTGCTCTTTATCAGATTGTCTCCATGGAAACATGAGAACCAGATACAGGGTTGCTTCTACAAATATTTATTTATTTATTGTAGGAGAGCTTTATTATATTCATTGTTCTTGTTTATTTATTTGCTTTCTGTCAAAAATTGTTACTAGATAAAGCCAAAAACCTTAATCCAGTCATTCCCCTATGCAAGAATGAGAAAAAGCGCATCATTTTTTTTCTTGTATCACACTCATTTGAACAGACTTTATTTGTTTTTTTACATTGCAGTGTCTAAAACAAGGAGAATGAGAAAAGAAGGAAAAACAGGGGCATCTGTTTACTTTAGTATCTCCATTATACTCGAAAATAACTGAGAAAAGCTTTATTTTATAGCATGCAGATGTCATGCACTATACAAATATTACTGTCAAGAACAAAAATTTGTTTTACTTACAGTTAACTCTTTCTTTCCTCTTCCCCTCTCCTAAGTGTTCCTCCAAGCATTAATGACATGAAGAAGGGGATATGCTTTAGTGTCCTTAACAAGTTTATCTCATTCACTCCAATGGAGCTGAAGAAGTTTGCACTGTAACTTTCAATGGGAGGAGCTTAAGCCATTTGACAGAGTCAAATTATATCCTTACATTTCAAACAAATATTTATATCTCTGGAACCATGGTTATGAAAGAAGTATAAATGGCAAACCCTTCAGCACAATCTATTTTTGTAGTGGTAATATTAGTTAGGTTCTAGGTTGTTGTTGTTGTTGTGTCTTTCGGCTTTTCCCGGTTAGGGGTCGCCACAGCGGAACTCCAGTCCGCTAATGATTGGTAGTTGATTTTTACGTGCCAAGTTACCAGCCCTGATGCACAGCCTTCAACGAAGGTACGCCCATTCACGCATGTCTCCACGCAGAAGACATTCTAGCTGAGAAACAAACCGGACAGCGTCTTACTGTAAGGCGACAGGTATTAAACAGAATGCAATCCAAACAACAGCGTGCGTGAACCTCTGATGGCAATAAAACGTAGAAAAGCACTTGATAGTACCAAAATACAAATCACGATATTGCAGTCGTACAAGCAGATAAACTTTTATTCCATGGAGTGAGCGCTTTCGCCAAAAGGCTTCTTCGGACTCTTTTACAAGAAAAAAATGCTTACAACCGTCTTTAAAAACCTTGCCAATGCTTACTATTGGCTGTTGAATACCAAATTGTCACATGATATCAAAAGTAAATAGTAAGTGACAAATATTTAAAAACACATGTTTCATAAAAACACAACTACATACAGAGGTACATTCTTCGAAAGACTGACACTCTGAATACATAAATATTACTAAAAATACGATGACATTACGAATCCCTTTGTGTATATGTTAAAAACATTAAAACTCTCGAGGCACGCATAAAACACATTGCTTAGTTAAACAGTGTAAGAACCCTGCAATGCTTTACAGACCATTAATGCTGGAGAATATATAAATCAAGATTTCAAACAACTGATAGCTCAATGATGACTCGGTCTGTATGAGTAATGAATACTGTCAACAAAAAATGATGTTGACATTCTGTGAGTAAAGATTACATCTATTCAAACGTGTATAACTCACGGAATCCATAATGTTGTTCAGGTAGTCAGGACAGTCTGTATGTGAATTGATAACACAGAACTAATAACGTGAAATAAATATGTGTATAGTAGCTATATGGTACAATCGTGTCTACAAGATTGTCATCTCCGTATTCTCCTGCTCTTCAAGAACGGCTTGATTTGTACCTTGTCGTTGAGACCAGGTGGTTTGTCAGATCTCAGTCTGATGATCCATCTGGTCTCATGTTCTAATGTTCGATTGACCACATCCCCTCCTCTAAATCCTTGGAAAATACATTGGATGACACGGAACTGAAAATGGTGATTCATGCCTGCCGTGTTATTGTGTCTAGCTAATGCGTTGACTTCAGTGCCCACTCTAATGTGATATGTGTGTTCCCTGACCCGTTCCTTTAATGATCGATTGGTTTTCCCTATATAATAGGCATTGCATGATGTACAAGTTGCAATATATATATAACATTCCTCACTCCATGGAATAAAAGTTTATCTGCTTGTACGACTGCAATATCGTGATTTTTATTTTGGTACTATCAAGTGCTTTTCTACGTTTTATTGCCATCAGAGGTTCACGCACGCTGTTGTTTGGATTGCATTTACTTTTTAGCGTGAACTCCTTTTCTTAATTGAAAGCAGCGCTGCATTGGGATTTTGTGTTAGGTATTAAACAGAATTTTATAAGTCACAGTAAACACAGTAACTATTGTATTTGTATATTTTATAAACAACATACAATATCTCAGCAACCACTCAAGCTACACGCATACTGTCCGCGGCATTTTATTCATCTAGCTGAGTACATTTATATGAGGCTAAGGAGTTCTGTCTGTGTTACTTGGTTGCTGAGATATTTAAAAAATTGTGAAAATTATATCTATATAAATTTATATAATAAAAACAGCAGTTAATATGTCTTTACCTGGACTAGACAGAGGTCAAAAACTAATGCAGTTGAGTTTGCCATTGTGTAAGCTTTAAAATGAAATCTTTTAAAACCTTGTACATACCAATTGTAATTACTGATGAAAATATGAACAAGCAATATTTGATGCCTAGAGGCATCAGTAGGAGCTAACTGCCGATACACCTGGAGACGTCAATCAGATGTAATGAGTTAACAGTTCAATATTTCTAGGTTTTCCTATTCTGTCATGTTTCACAAATTCCACATTTATTTGTCAATTTTCAAGTTGTTGGTTTTATTCCTATTTCCAGCTCCCAAATCCAGTCTTTGTCTTCTTTCCAATATACTATTGGTTCTTCTAATCAGTACTTGTGCTTTTTTTCTGTCTCCCGAGTATTTTCTCGTGAAACACTGAAAAAGGTTTCACTGGCATAGTCTCTCTGTGGTCTTTATTACCAGTAGAACAAGGAGCAGAATTTCCTTCTGCTCCACAGATCACTTTTTGTTGGATAAACTTTTGTATTTCCTCATTAGCATGTTATGCATAAAAAAATACATATAATGTTGTCAACTTTCATCCTTAACTGATGGGTTCAGATCTGATCCCTCAGATCCCACTCAGCCACTGCTAAAGCTCTTGGCTACCAAGAACTACCAAGCTTCTCCTTACCCATAATGCATCATCACCAAGTATCTCAGATCTTGTTTGCTGCTTTCAATGGAAGACATGCTGTCCATTCACTGTCGAGCATTACTGAAAGTTAAGTAAAAAAATACCTTTTTCTTGACTTAGTATTTCCCTTACCTATCATTCTGCTATTTATCCCTTTACACTAATTAACATACTTCTTAAATACTATTGATAGTATTTTCTTTCTCTCCTACATTTATTTTAAAGCTTTTTTACCATTGTTGGTAATTGTTGGTCTCTTTCTGCTGCTTCTCTTAAAAAAAGTAAAAAGCAGTAGTAATTTTTCTTTTTCTCTTATAGTTCTTTGTGTTGTAATTTACTATGGTGGAAAAAGGACCTGCTGGCTTCCATTGGTTCAGCCCCAGGGCTTTGATTGAGCATAACAATAAATTGATTTTAAAGAGATTGTTCCCCTCTTCTTTCAGAGAGGCTATTTCTATTTTTGGATAGAACTAAGTCCCCTTCCATGTATTCTGCTCATTCTTCCAGAAGTCTAACAGAAGAAGATGTGGAAAGACTGGTGAGGAAGATTCTCTCAGAGCAGGGTCAGATGGGTGTCCCTTCAGCTCCTACCCCTCTGGATAAGGAGGTCTGCTGTACTACTACACCACTACTACTAGTTCCTCCTCTGACTCCATCAGCGGTCTCAGAGTCTCTGGATCCTAGTCATCCAGATCCGTCTGCATTGGAGCCAGAGATTGTCTTATCCTCAGATCTGAAGTTTGTTCTGAGTGTCCTGATCCTGTCAGATCTGGAGAGCTCTCAGAGCCAAAACCTCTCTGTTGGATCTGAGGTGGTGCAGTCAACTCCGAAGCTTTTGGAAATGTCTCTGCATCTCGGAGCCTTGTTATTGGATAGCTGAGCTCCAGCTTCCACCTAGGGGATTTTTCCAGTGGTGTGGGGGAGGACAGCAATACAGAAGCTTGCATTTTTGGATCCAAGGTCTTTCCCTTCTCAAGGGACATCTGCCTTTGAGGCTGTAAAGAGAGTTTTCTCTGCCTCAGCAGAACAGTCAGATCCAACCCTCTTGGATCCAAAATCTTCAGCCCTGATGTCTCTGTGTTCAGAGGCTCAACAAGTCTTTTCACAGGGACATCCACTACCAAGACCCCAGGCTTCCCCACAGTCAATCTTTATCTCTTCTACTGATACCTCTTCAGAACATCCCACTGAGGAGGCCCCTAAGGAGAGGATGTGCAAGAGGAAACATCTGGAATCACTAGAAGAGTCTATCACAGAAGATACAGATTTCGATGACGGTGAAGGGTCCCCATGGTCACCTCCTGAAGATGTCTCCTTTGGAGACATCCTTGAAATCCTTAAGCAGATAGGTGGCCAGATGCCACTGAACACTTCATCTGAGGAGTCTGTATTCCTGGAGGCCCATCTACCTCCTTAGTGACGTCACCCGCTGATGAGCTCATTGATTTAATCTCTCAGCAGGTGTGGAAGGAAGCTGACACCATTGAGCCCATGCCTTGGAGACCAGATAAGATTATGGCACCACCTGTAGACAAGCAGTTTTGGGGAAAAGGGGTGCCTGTTGATGCCATGGTCATAGTGGCGGCCACCAAGAAGGAAATTGCTGAGGAGGGTTCCAATGTTCATCCCCCCAACATGGAGTCTTGAGTGATGGACAAATTTGGAAGTGTGTCTGTTCTTCAGCGACCTTTGCTTTAAGGTCACTGAATTATTTGGCACATTTGACAAGACTTCAGAGGGATTTGATTAAGGAGCTGTCAAATACCCTCTTAGGATCCATTTCTGAAAAAGTTCAATTGTCTGTGGCTATTCAGTTGGCTACCCTATAATCCATTTCCAATTCTTCTATGAGGCTAGTTTTACATGTCGTCAAAGGAACCTCAAGGGCAAGAGGTTCAGGCATTTCTCTTAGGAGGCATGCCTGGATGCACTTATGTAATTTTATGGAGCCCTTCGTGTCTTAGTCCATCAATGCTTCTGTGACACCCGTGCAGTGGCCCAGCAATCAAGGAGCCTCAATTCTGACCACTAACACCAGTGAGGGGTGTCTCATATAGGAGGAAAGGATAACAAATACACACAGTAAAGTGCAATTTCCCTTATGAACACACAGAGATCACAGTCAGCCCAGGGCTGGTCGCTCACTTGCTCTCCAGTTCCCCAATAAGATTCCCCACTGGCACAGCTATAGGGTCCAGATCTCAGCTTAGTGGGCAAGCTAAAACCTCCAGCACCCTCTCTGTCCAACCCAGTGCTTCGTGTTCCTGCCAAGGTAGCTGACACACACACACACACACACACACACACACACACACACACACACGAGCGCACGCGCGCACACACACACACACACACACACACACACACACGCGCACACACACACACACACACACACACACACACACACACACACACACACACACACACACACACACACACTTTGAGAAGAGTTTATACAACCACACACACAGTCCTGGGGAAGGCTGGCACAGGTTCTCCAGCTATGCCCCTTTTTCACAGACTATACAGTAGTACCAGCTGCCAACACCCAGTAATATTTATCAGCTACTCAAAGGCCCTTAAAGGGTGTCCATTTATTACTGTGCAATATTATTATCCAATTGGTAGTATAGCCCAGGGCTAAAGCTATTTTAGTGGTTTGTACAATTTTATCAAAGGCATGCAAGTACTCTAAAGAGCTTAAATTATCTCTGCTAAAACAGCCACAGTTGAAAGGGTTTAAAATATTTAATAACAAATAGTCAAAACACAAGACAATACTTTTTACTACACAGTGCTAGTCAAGAGTTCAGAGATCACAGAGAAATACTTAAAATAATTCAGTAGTATAGTTCTGACATCACAGAAAACACTTAGTCTGATCTTTCTAGTTTCTAGCTATTTCTAAGAGAAAACACAAGTCTAAGATAAACTTACATATAGAGCAAGACAGTGCTGATGAGTTGGATGGTCAAGACAAAAATGCTTAATGCTCTCTGATTCTTTCTGTTTTTAAAATCACATTCCTGGTTCACATTACTTTATTCTTCAGACTTCCCTGGGTTCACAGTCTAACAGAAACTACATTTACATTCTTCACCTCTGGGCAGAAACCAGAGCAATAAAGGACATTTATGCATGCAAATTCTGGCCATTAACTCTGGCCCTAAAACAATAGCAAGAATTCCTTCATCTAGACGGGCCAGAGCCATGTTTACATCAAAGGGTCACAACATGCTTTACTTGGTCAGCAGAGTGCACTGTTGTTACATTTTTGCAGTTCCACATGTAACACTATTTTTACCATTTAAGACAACAAGCCTGTGGTTTACATTAATATTTACAGATGACAGAATTATCTCCAAAATTCTATCTGGCTAGGCTGGCAGCCTTCACTTATCTTCACTCAATCTTCACAGCTTCCTTGGCTGGAACATCTCTGTTTGGCCCCATGCAAAGGACACACTGTTCAGGTGTGAAAAGGATGGAAAGACCCTGTCTGCCATGGGGGTACATTTTTGACCCCTCAAAGATCCTTTTCTAGGAATTAATGAGATGGTCGAAAGATGTGGTTCAAGAAGTTGCAGGGTCCTTTCCAGGAAGTTCCCCCCCCAGAGGCAGAGCAGGGAACTCTAATGCATGACAAAACCCCTGTGGCAGAGATGAACTGCAAAACCAGGGGTACAGAGAAACTTTCTTTGATAGACCCCACCGGCGCTCCTAAAAGGATGCCAATTGCCTACCTCTGGGAGGCAGTATGGGGTCACTTATCCCTGTACCAGAGAGCCTGGCTAGACTTAACAAAATAAACTTGGATGCAGAGTATTATTTCCATGAGTTATATAATTCCCTTTTCCATTCCTCCTCCAAATTTGAGAAAATTCCGTTGTTCCAGCCAGTTGGATGAAACAAGCAGCAATCCAAATTGAAAAACTGCTAACTAAAAAGTCATCCAAGAGGTCCCACCAGACCAGATACAATCCAGAACTTACTCACGGTTCTTTTTAGTGCCAAAGAAAACAGGGGACTGGAGACCAATTGTGGTTCTCAGCAACATAAACAAGTTAGTTTGACGAACCAAGTTTCAGATGGCTATGCTTCAGTCCATTTCTCGTTTCTGGGCAAGGACGACTGGATTTGGTCGATAGACCTTCAGGATGGTTACTATCATATAAAGGTGAGCAGACAATCTGGAAGGTACTTATGCTTCCAGCTGGGCTCCAATCATTTCCAGTTCAGAGTTCTGTCCTTTGGTCTCACCACAGCCCTCAGGGTATTTACCAAGTACATGGCAGTTGTAGCAGCTCACTTGAGACTAAAAGGATTACAAGTGTTTCCATATCTAGATGACTGGCTCATTTCCACTCCAACCAGGCATCAACTGATAAAGGCAAGAGACCAGGTTCTCCAGACTTGCTCTCTTCTGGGGATGACCATAAACTAAAAAAAGTATCAACTAGTACCAACTCAGAATCTAGGATTCATAGGAGCAATTCTTGACACAAAGTCAGCCATAGCGTCGCTGCCACTCTCTAGAGTTCAGACTATAAGATCACAGGCAAGAAAGATAATCTGTAGTTCCAAGATTTCAGTCTGCCTGGTCCTTCAAGCTCTGGTATCAGTGGCACCAGCAAGTACATTAGTACCTTTAGCCAGATTTTATATGAGAATTCTTCGGTGGATGCTAGCCTCACAGTGGTCAGTACTGTAGCAATTCATGTCTTATTAGATACGAATCACTCAGATATGCAAGAGAGATCTCATGTGCTGGATTCTATCAGCACAGGTTATACAAGGCCATCTGTTTAATTCCCCCTCAGCCCAAGGATATAGTGACCATGGATGCTTCCCAGCTGGGGTGGGGGGCGTTTCTGGGCAAAAACAGTCCAAGGCACTTGCCCCCCCCCCCCCAGAGAGGCCAATGTGCATGTCAGTGTCCTAGAGATGAGAACAGTACTTTTAGTGATGCAGGCCTTCCAGGATACTTTCCCTTTGGGAATAATTGCATTTGAAATGGACATGTCAGTAGTTTGGTACATCAACAAACAAGGAGGGACCTGATCTTACTCCTTGTGTCAAGAACCTCCCAGAGTTTGTCAATAGGTAATCTCATCCAAAAGTTTCTCATAGCAATGCACATTCTTTGGAAATGCAATGTGATAGCAGACAAACTGAATAGGTGCATTCTACTACCTCACGAATGTTCCCTCAAAAAGAATGTCAGTGAGTATATTTTCAATCAATGGGGCCAGCCTTGCTGCGATCGTTTTGCTTCCTAGCGAAACAACAAACGCAGTAGCTACTTTGCCATAATCCTCCCACAGGGGGAATAACTGAGGGATGCTCTACTTCACGATTGGCCATCCAGTCTACTCTATGCTTATCCACCCATACCGTTAATTCCAAAAGTCCTTCAGAAAGTTGCCATGTTGAAGAGCAAAGTCATCCTCATTGCACCTTTCTGGCCTCAACAAATTTGGTTCCCCTTCCTTTGGCCTTGCTTGCTTCACCAACCTTGGATTCTGACCTACTCCTCCTTCTGACTTCAGACCTCCTGTCTCATCCGACAGCCATGATTCATCCAAACATAAGCAACCTCAGGCTGACTGCCTGGTTTCTCCAGTTCCATTAATACCCAGACAACCTATGCTCTTTTCACCTGTTCGTGAAATACTTTTATCTTCCCCATACATCTTCTACTAGAAAGCTCTACTCCAGCATATGGAAGAAGTTTGTTTCCTGGGCTCATCTAAATAATACTTAACCCTTTTCAGCCCCCAGACATAGCTTTCTTGAATTGTTGTCCCATCTTTTTAAAGAAGGAGTTAGCTCATCAATCATTAAAGTTCAGTTAGCAGCCATACTAAATTTTCACATTAGTTGTGATCTTTCCTCTGGGACTTCCATGGTGGTGCAGCAGTAGTGTTGTTGCCTCACAGCAAGAGGTTCTCCCGTTCGATTCTCGGCTGGAGTGCGGGGAGTGCCTTCTGTGTGGAGTCTACATGTCCTCCCTGCAGTTGGGTGGGCGCTCGAAAGACATGCGTAAATGGGCGTGCCTTCGGTGAAGGTTGAATGTCGAGCTGGCACCTCGGCATTCGTGAAAATCTACTGCCAATCCTTAACGGACCGGAGTTCCGCTCTGGCAACCCGTAACCGGGAAAAGCCAAAAGACAACAACAACAAGTTTTGATGGTTCCTCTGTCGCCTCTCATAAATTAAGCAAAGCCTTCTTGAAAGGCACTCTTCTTCTAAGACCTCCTTTTAGGGATCTTACAACTCTATGGGACCTGACTCTGGTACTGCAGGCTCATACTAAATCCCCCTCCAAACCAGCCGCTAGATGTGACCTTAAATACCTTTCTTGGAAGACAATCTTTCTGGCAGCCATTACCTCTTCCAGATGAA
Source organism: Protopterus annectens (assembly GCF_019279795.1). Taxonomy (NCBI): domain Eukaryota; kingdom Metazoa; phylum Chordata; order Ceratodontiformes; family Protopteridae; genus Protopterus; species Protopterus annectens. Next base: position 746,077,914 of record NC_056733.1, on the reverse strand, counting down.
TTTCTGAGATTCAAGCTTTGCCTCTAAACCAGCATACTTGATTTTTCACAAGAATAGAGGTACATTATGGACTAATGCTTCCTTTCTACCTAAGGTTGTTTCAGAATCTAATATCAATCAATCCATTGATTTGCTGGTATTCTTTCCTAAATTTACTAAGAAGGGTGAATACATATTACATTTATTGGATGTTCACAGACAATTATGTTTCTACCTACATAGAACAAAAAACATCATAAAATCTGACCAATTGTTTGTTTCATTCACAGAAGTAAAATTGGGAAAAACAGTTGCCAAAGTTACTTAATCTAGATGGCTAACTGATTGTATTTCATTTGTTTATAATAAATGGGGCATTACCCTATCAAAACCATTACAGGCCCATTTAATTAGATCCATGGCCACTTCTTCAGTGTTTCAGTCCAGAACATCCATGGATGATATATGCACAGCAGCGACTTGGGCTACTCCCCATACCTTTGTTACTCATTACAAATTGGATCTGGCCTCCAGAGGTAGTGCATCATTTGGTTCAGTGGTGCTCCTCAATATCCTTTCTTGAGTCCACCCTGGAATTTAGGTAGCTGGGGACTCTGCCCCAGAAGTTGAGGATAGAATGAAAATTGACAACATTAGATAAAGAAGTTATGCACTTACCATAACATTCCATCTGCGTTGTCCATTTTCATTCTTCCTCAACTTCTCACCCACCAGCCTCCATTCTCTGGAAACTTCTGGAGGAATGAGTAGTTGCTCTGGATGTAGCCTTCTTCCTGTTTGACTGCAAATATTTCCTTTGTAATAAAGTCAGCAAATAAGATCTGAGGTACTTGGGGTTGATGCATTATGGGTAAGGGAGAAGCTTGAGAGTTTTTGGTTGCCATGAGCTTTAGCAGTGGCAGAGTCAAATTCGAGGGATCGAGCCGAAACTATCAGTTGAGTAAGAATGAAAATGGACAACACAGACGGAATGTTATGGTAAGTGCATAACTTCTTTTTTGTCCCTCCAGGAAAGAATATTGTGAGGATAGCTGGATACAGAAGTTTGAATCTCATGCCTGCTTCTCAACATTCCCTGATTAGTGGAATAAATTCACTCCTCTTCTGCCTGTTGTACAGTGAGTAATCATTTTCCACAAATACTCTACTGTCTCCCACTTTTAGTACTTTGTCCTTCTGCCACAGTTTTGTCAGAGTCAACTCTTTCTGCTGGTAGGATTGCATCATTATTATTAAAGGTCTAGGTTACTTTTTCATGGCCAGGTTTGGAGCGTACACATAGTGTGCTTTTTCAGTTAACAACTCCTGCTGTGGAATGCCAGTCCAGTTGCTTATTTGTGCTTTCATAATATTAATACAGTCTGTTCCTTCCAGCTTCTTTTGTACAGCAGAAAATCTCACTTTTCCCTATGTGCTCTGTCCCCTAATTCTGTTATTTTTTGAAACATCTATTCTTTAGCAGTCTCATATTCAGCCAGCCTTTTCTTTATTTTGACCTCCGATTATTGCAGTTTTATCACCTAGTCTTAATATCTGTTTAAAGCTTCTTCCATTTTATCCAACGTTTTTTTGTTTGAGTTGATATAATCCATCAATATTTTGTTTATTTTAATCAGCTCTGACTACATTTGATTATTTTTTCCTCTAGGTTATTGTAAGTCACGTTTTGCACCAAAGCTGGAATGTGCACTGCTTTTTGCTGAACAGCTGCAGAATTCTTTCCAGCCAATGTTTTTTCCCCACCTTTTGTGGTTGATTTTCTTTCAGGTTGTCTGAATTTATTTTTTGCTGGTATTGAGGCACTGCACTTATTAGCCACTTACTAAAATTTACCCAAAAAATTAGTTCACTGGTTCGCTCTTCTGAGTTTCTGTTTTCACACTGGGAGAGCTGAAATTAAGTTGTTACTCAATGTGCAGTCATCTTAGAAGTCCCTTACTTAAACTCTTTAATCTAACCTCTCCACTGGTTACATTCCCAAAGCCTGGAAAACAGCTATTGTAATGCCATTACATAAAGATGGCACAACAACAGTATCTGGTAACTTTAGACACATTAGTCATAATGTGTCACTAGGGTCATATGTAAAATTATGAAGTGCATTATCTCAGATGTAATTAATCTGGACATTGCAAATCTCTCAACCCTGGACTCCCATCAGTTTGGCTATATCAAAGGAAAGTCCTGATTCTTTAATTCATTAATTTCTTTGAAAAGCTAACTGACGTGGTGGATAGGGGTTATGCAGTGCATACATCATATCTAGACAAGGCCAAGGCCTTTGAAACTATTCCCCATGCTAGCATTATTAAAAGACTTGTAAATCAGAATTTAAATCCCTATATTATGTGATGGATAGCTAACTGTTTGACAAGACCCATGTAGCTAAAGTAGCAGGTGCCACTTCTGAAGGGAAAACAATTGTCAGTTGTGTACCACAGAGTCAAGTTTGGGCCATCTCCTATTTGGCATGCATTTCTCAGACCTTCAGGCCAGCACGTCTGGCTTATGGTTAACTACATTTGCAGATGACTGTAAATTAATTTTGTTAATCTATCTTCAGCTGACTCACAATTTCTCTAACATGTCTTAGACCCTGTTAACAATTTGTGCAAGGACAATGATCTCAAATTAAATGTAAAAAATGCAGGATAATTCATTTTGGTTTAACAAAACAGTTTCACTTACCATAGAAGATGCATCTCTCCAGTCAGACACTGTTGTAAGGGATATGGGTAATTTTCTTGATAATTCCTTATCATTTGACCATCATGTCTCCACAGTAGTTTGGAAAACATTTTATCTGGTCCATCTAATTTCCAAAGGTATCACCACTAGATCCAAAGAAGTCTTAATTCCCCTTAGCCAAGGGCACCAGCAGGCATAGTTCGAAGGAGATGTTATTGGAGGCTGCAGTCACATGATGCATATGACAAGCCTCAATTCCTCTCAAACTGCAACTCCATCTCCGACTGCAAACTGTCTGTTGCGTACAGTTTGGATGACAGTGTGCGGCAGATAGTGTGGTATCCTGAACAAAGATTTTTTGTGACCAGAAAGAGGTAATTGAAGATATCATTGTGTGGTGGTGTGAAATTGTAGAACTGAAGGTATGTAACATTAACGTTGATCACAGACAGGGTGTTGGAAAAAAGAAAGAAGCTCCTGAGGTATTTCTTTTTTTCTGCATTGAATGGCAGCCTCCAGCTTGGCGCCAAAATGTGAAAGCAGCGCACTTGACACTGTGTCAGTATTGTGTGTGTGTGTGTGTGTGTGTGCGTGTGTGTGTGTGTGTGTGTGTGTGTGCGTGTGTGCGTGTGTGCGTGTGTGTGTGTGTGTGTGTGTGTGTGTGTGTGTGTGTGTGTGTGTGTGTGTGTGTGTTGGGGTGTATTTTCAGAGGTTAGGTTTTGATTAGGATGTATGGATGAACTTAATCGCTTGGCTTAGCTATATGAGTATGAGGGCAAATAGCTTGTAAATGTTTTACAACAAAATCAGTCCCCTTCTTCTTTGTTAAATCATACCAAATCCATGAGAAGTCATGACGTCTGATTGGCAGTGGCTGAGACAGTAAATGTATCTGCATCAAGTCCTTTTGGGTTTAATGTTTCTTTAATAAGGGTCTGTTGTGTTCTATAGCAGATAAAAGGGACTACAGACAATGAACATTATTCTTCAACCACTGAGCATTAAGCATCATAGCACTGGCTTTTTTAAATCTAAGGACAAAACACCATTGTTCCTAAACCATAGCAGTTGAGAGGTATGTATAGGGGTTTGCAAAACATTTGAACCTTATTAACAGAGTACATCACTCATTGCCACAGAGTAACATTTCTCCCAGATATTAGAACACACAGACACACACAAGAGGATTGGGGCACAGAGATGCTCCATCAGTGACAGTTTCTCAGTACTGTTCTAAGTCTTCCATTTTAAAGATAATCATTAAGTGTACTAAAATTGATGACTCATACTCATTACATTTAAAACATTGAAAAGTAGGAGTTAATATGGGTTTCTTACTGAAGTATGCTCACCTGTAAACTCAAAGCCCCAGTTGCAGCAAGGGACTTGTGGAAAGGCATTTTTTCTCTGTGCATTGTTTAAGTAAGTAACTTGTATAACAGGACGGCTCCACTCTGGGCAATAAATATTGCTGTATTTACATGAGGGAAATTCAGCATTACTCACTGCCTAACGCAAGATTTTGGGAACTGCTATCATAGAAATGTATGTGTGTGTGTGTGTGTGTGTGTGTGTGTGTGTGTGTGTGTGTGTGTGTGTGTGTGTGTGTGTGTGTGTGTGTGTAAGAGGAAGGTAGTATACCCCTCAGCTATCCAGGTTTTTGCAGAATGTACAGATTTTTGCCCCATATTCATCCTAAAAAGGATTGAAGTTGCTAAATAGTGACAGATATTTTAAGTTTTAGACATCATATCCTTTAGAAAAATGCATACTAAGACAAATCCTATTATTTTAACAATTTTATAAGTTCATGAGAGCAATATTTAAAATCTGTCCCTATTTGTTTTAGGCTTTGTCCAGATTTTTTGCATTAAGAGGTTGAGGTGTGTGTATGTATGTGTGTGTGTGTGTGTGTGTGTGTGTGTGTGTGTGTGTGTGTGTGTGTGTGTGTGTGTGTGCGTGCAAGGCGTGTGTGTGTGTGTGTGTGTGTGTGACAGAGAGAGAGAGAGAGAGAATGAAATGTCCTAATTAGAGTTAGCAGGTGGAATTTATTTTCAAGTGCATTTTCAAGGAATTGCGAGCTTCAAGGGAAGATAATGTTGCTCATGCTTAGTCTGCTTAAAATGTGCAACTGTTTTGTTTAGCAAATGGTATCATTATTGTGGTATAGAATTTTAAATCAATGCTAGTAGCATACCCGGTACCATTCTTCCATCTTGATACTGTAGCTTCTACACCCACAGCATGTAAATGTGTATTTTAAGGGGTGGGATACCGAAGTCCTTAGTATGTCCTCCTTTGGATGAGATGCCTAATAACTATGAGCATCTTTTTCAGCTTGTCACCCATTCCTATCACAATATATCAGCTTACCATTTCTTATAATGTAACATAGGCAATTTATTCTTCAAGGGCAACATGCACTGAATTTGTAGATGAAACACTGAAATATAAGTTGTTTTCTAGCAACAACCTCTTCATTAGTTTCAAATCTTTTTAATGTGGAATTATTCAGATAACTTTTACTTCTGCAGAGATTGTGCATATTGACTGATTTTGGTGGATTGTAATGAGAGAGGTCTGAGTGGCCTATTATGATTGAAATGTTATGAACTGGGCAGTTTGTTATTACTGGTTCATATGTTTTTTTCATTGCTTACTGGAAAATGTTCAAAACTATAAATTTAAAACACACTCTAACAGGTGGTGTTGTAGTATACAAAGGATATAATTTAATTATGTATTATAATTAATACAATCAGGAAGGTAAATCATAGAACTTTTGCATAGTCCTAAAAATGTGTGCAAGGGGGCCTATGATTTGAAAACAGCCCAAATGTAAACTTAACCCACCACTGCCCAGATTCTCTTTGAATATGGGTTTCAGTGCTGTTTCAGTGAATGTGAGTTTCAAAGGCAGAGAAGTTTTAATGCTAAGTCTGTTTTCATTGTAAGACTATTGCTTTGTTTAGCAAATGTCTCAGTGTTTGTGTTATAAAATTTTAAATAAAATTAAATCCAATAAAACAGTATGATTACTGAAAGTTTTGAACAGTGTTTATAGCAGCTGGGGAGAAATAGCCAAGTAATGGGACACTGGACTGGCTGTGTGTGTGTCTGGGAGGGCTGCATTGGTGGGGTCTGGGTTTGCAATCCCCTGCAAAAATTCCTGCGGGCTTCCTTGCCCTTAGCTCATATCTTATCAGACCCATTATTGAATATAATGCAACTTTTGGAATGTATATATCTAAACATATCACACAATGTGAGAGATCTGATAGATTCATAACTACAAAGATCAGTAGTCTCAAAATCCTGTTTATCAGGAGAGACTGGTAGCCATTCCTGTGTACTTAGTCTCTTACAGGCTCCTCTATGGAGATCTATTCCTAGCCTTTCATGCCACGAAAGATCCAGCCCTATTTTATCTCTTATTCTTTTGAAGAACTAATGTAACATCAAATACTTGGATATAGGTATTAAACATTAATCAGCAGATAAATAAATCATGTTGGCATGATAGATTCATAACTCAAAATATACCCGTACCTCTGAAACAAACTTCTACTACATGTCAAGCAGAGTAACACCCTTGCCACCTTCAAGGTAAAGCTAGATAATTGGATGGGCAGCCTCAAATTGTCTCCCATTCTTTCTTGTCTTGCCTCCCTAGAGGCTAGAGAAAAATAATGAATAAGTTTTTTTGTTGGTCTGCAGACCCACTGCCTAGTACTTTCCTATGAACCTAAAGGGGTAGGTTAAATTAGGGAATCAATATGATCTAATACCCTATTTTTTCTAATTTTCTAAGGGATTCTCTAACCCCAACTTTGGCTTAGATAGTTTCAGACAAAGGGGTTATGAAGATCATTCATCAACATTATAGATGGCAGTGGGAGGATATTCCTCCTTGTCAGAAGCTTATTCTTTATCCAGCAGACCAGACTGTTTTATTTCTACCTGTCCTTTATTGCATGCTGTTCCTGGGGATGATAAAACCATTTCCTCCTTCCAAGCTGGGAAAGGTTTTTTCAAGGATGTTTTAGTGCTAAAGTAAGAAGGTGCTTGGAGACCAGTTCTGTATCTTTATTCTTAGATCTGTTTGTGACAGTGTCTAGTTTCAAAATGATGTCACTTCACAATCTGTTAGTTCTTTCCCATTCAAGTTTTCTGGATGTCACTTCACAATCTGTTACTTCTTTCCTATTCAAGTTTTCTGGTAATTTTACATTTAAAAGTTGTTTATCATCTCATTTCTTTTCATCCAAACTTAAGGTGTTTCTTAAGGTTGGTGTATCTGGATCACATCATCAGTTTTCTGCTTTACCCTTTGGATTATCCACTGCACCAAGAGTGTTCACTAAGTGGCTAGCTCTGGTTATAGTTCATCACAGGCTACTATCCCTTTTTTTTGTATATTTGGATTACTTGCTTATCTTTGCACAGTCTTTTTCAAAATATCAGGAATCTCACATCACACTTGGGTGACAGATCTCTTAAACAAGCCTGGACTCCAAGAGAACATTCAAAAGACCTTTTGACTCCTTCACACACACACACACACACACACACACACACACACACACACACACACACACACACACACACACACACACACACACACACAACAAAAAACAGACAGACTTTACAAAATTTTTCAAACTAAGAAGCACTTGCTTTCTCACCGTATGTCTAACCCTGCAACAATATTGACATCTATGCCAGCAGTGAACAGGTTCCTGATATCATCCAACCCTTCCCCACTGGCATTTTGGACATATTTGGTAAGAAAATAATTTTCTTTTCCCACTCTGCTGTACAGAATTCTTAATTATCAGACCCATATGTGGAAGTTTGTGCTTTTTGACATAGGCATTTTGAGAGACCTAGCTGCCACTCTTCCCACTGAAGGCAGTACCTATTTTAAGTGTGTAGTTTGCAACATTTCCCAAGTATCTAAACATGCCTTAAGGGGTATGTATGATTGTGCAGGTACTGTGTGTGCGATTGCTGCTGTTTTGAGGAGGCAAGCCTGGATACATAATCAAATATTTTCTGATGAAATAAAGTGTGAAATTTTGAATTTGGCTTTAGACAAGGTTTTATTTAGTACATCTGCTACTCACATCCTTAAACAATTTGATCTGACAGGGAAATTAAATCAGGGAGTTTCTAAGATTTTTCAGCACCCCATCCTTACAAATATCTCAGATCGTCCTTTATGTATAACAAACAAAACAAGTAATCCCCACTCTCTCAAGCCAAACAGGTAAGCAAAAAGAGGCAGCAGGAGGGGAATGATAAGAAACAAGGATCTTTCCCTAAACATGGCAGTCTACAACTTCAGCATGACTATGCCAGCATTCTTCCCTCACCTCCTCACCTCCTTCTCCTATCTCTCAAAACCTGTCCCAACAGCTGTCTGTGTACATTTCAATTTGGCAACATACTGTAACCGATTCATGGGTGTTAAAGGTAGTTCAGGAGGGATGTAAACACTTCCTTTCAGGGGAGTTCCTCCTCACCCTCCTAACCAAACAGAATGTTTTCCTCAGGTTCTTCAGCACAAGAACACCTTAGGAGTCATAAAACCAATGCCACTAAATTTCAGCTTGTTTCTGGCACCAAAGAGTTTTCTTTGAGACCATTTCTAGATCTTTCCTTCCTAAATCTGTATGTAAAAAGTTTCAAAATTCAAGATGTTGCCCCTTCAGAATGTTACCGCCTATCCCCTAGGGAAGCTTTTATGGCAAGTTTGGACCTACAAAATGCATACCATCACATTCCAATAGCCAAAGCCTTCATGACATTTCTCAGATCTGCCGTCTCTGCATCACATTATCAGTTCTCCGCACTAATTTTTGGGTTATCTGCTACTCCAAGGGTGTTTACAAAGTGTCTAGCTCCAGTTGTAGCACATTGCAGACTGAGTGGCATTCATATTTTTATCAATTTGGGCAACTTATTTATCCCTGCAGAGTCTTTTCCCAGATGTCAAGAGTCCTCAAATGAGCTTCATAGCTTCTGACCAACCTGGGACTCCAGATAAGCATTCGGAAGCTCTATTTGAGTCCATCGCACAGGGCTGTCCTTCTAGGATATCCTATAGACACACTGCAGCAAAAGACTTTTTTTTTATGCAAGGTCTGCATGTCCTCCCTATATTTGCTTATGCTTTTTCTAGTTTCCTCCCATGTTCCAAAGACATGCAGAAAATAGAACAGACACACTAAATTGGACATAGGTGTGAGTGTGCATGATTGTGTGTGCGGTTTGAAAGAACAGATATGGCAGAGCTAGCCACCCAGTGGTTTGAACACTGGCTGTAGATGATTGTCACTGTTGATGTGACACCTCACTCCATGTGCAAAAATGGGAAAAAGAGGTTGTTGATGGATGGATTCTCAGATTTCAGCCATAGAATATCCCTTGATCCTGGGGTGTGTGGCATCTATGATTTTTATGATTCCTCTCACCAGGTTACACATGAGAAAGATTCAATAGTTTCTAAAAACAAGTGGATCCAAAATTTGCATCTTGTAAAATTTCAGATTCCAATCTTAGACTTTGTTAAAAAAAGGAACTGTACTGGTGGAGACTACAAATACAAGCAAATACAGGTCTCCCCTTTTTTCTTCTACCTCCTAGTTAATCTGTAACTACAGGTGCCACAGATTTTGTTTAGGGGGCAATTTCAATAGAGGTAAAGGTGTAAAGTCTGTGAGATTCCTTGGACAAACTGACCAAAGCACATAAATGTCAGAGATGTTGGTGATGTTCCTTGCCTTAAAATCTCTTCATCATCTGTGGTCCTCAGGAACCCTCCAGGTGATTACTGACAACACCACAGTGATGTGGTATATCAACAGGCACAGCACTCTATGCAGGCTGGCTGTGATTTCTTGGGAGATAGCTCTTCTGTTCTCTTTAACCCTCCAAGTATTCTGTTCTCTTTAACCCTCCAAGTCAGAGTGAAACAGAGTGGCAGACAAGCTGAGGTGGACCAGGACAGACTATCACAAATGGAAGTAACATCTCAAGTAGATCTGTTTACCTCCTTTAAAAAAATAATAATAATCAACCAATTTTGCTCCAGGAATCAAATCCATGCAAACACACTTGGAAAACAGATGCCATTTCATTCCCATAGACGGGAAAGTTCCTTTATGCATTTCCATCCTTTCCATTGAGAATCTGAAGATTCAGAAGGACTCCCTAAAAAGAATTTTGGTACTCCCCCATTTTAGCTCAGGCAACACTTGTTCTCCCTTCTTATGGAACTGGCCAAGGGTAATTACCAAAACAGGGGAGTTTCATACACCCCAATCTCGAACATTTTTTAATTGCCTGGTTGATTCATTTCTAATACCTTTTAGGCACCTCTTTCAGAGAATGTGCAACAGGTACTAAAGGAGGCCAAAAAAGCTGCTACTAGAAAATCTTATTTTGGCAAGTGGAAGAGATTTTCTTGTTGGTGCCTAGCCAATAACCAGGATGCTATCAGAGTTTGTGTACCACAGCTGCTCAAATATCTGTTTGGGTTACTAACTTCTGACCTTTTCTACTCCTTTGTCAAGGTACATCTTGCAGCCGTTTCAGCAAGCCTGCCTATTGATCCAAAACTTTCTTCACTGATTTTAGTAAAACTGTTTCTGAAAGGAGTATTACACCTGTGACCCCATAAACAGGTTATTCTTTCGTGGGATCTTAACTTTGTGCTGGAAAAGTTAATTACATTTCCATTTGAATCTGCATATCAATCAGACTTAAGGTTCATTACATGGAAAACTGTTCTTCTCATTGCTCTGACATCTGCAAGAAGAATATGTGAGTTGCAAGTTGTCATAATGGTGAATCCTTTCTGGTCTTCCATAGGGATAGGATGACATTAAGAACAAATCCCTCATTTGTGCCTACAGTTGTTTCAGAGTTTACTTTGAATCAGGCCATTGATCTTCCAGTGCTCTATTCTGAACCTCAGAATGAGGGAGAAAGGATTCTACATACTCTGGATGTGCATTCTAAGCTCAGGTAATATCCTGAAAGAACCAAGTCCTTTAGGAAAGCTGAGCAGCTGTTTATTTCTTATGTTAGAACTAAGAAAGCACAACCTGTGTCAAAGCAGACTATTTCCAGATGGTTGTCTTTGGCTATTGCCTTTTGTTATGCCCACCATGGTGAACCATTTCCAGGTGGTATTAAGTCTTACTTTACAAGACCCTTTACTTCATCAATTTCATGTTGGAAAAGGGGGAATTCTAGGAGCATTCTAGAGGAAGCATCATGGTTCTATGTATATGCCTAAACAAGGTATCACAATTTGGACCTTTCTCTGGATCTAGGACTGTCTTTGCCATAACCATTCTCCATGGACTCCTGGGTCCATATCATTCCTCCTCCCAGGTTGGATAGGCTTTGGTAATCAACCCATATAGCCTAAAGGCTACTGCGGTAGTGCTGAACATAGTACATGTGTGTAAGTTTCATTTACTCATAAAAGTAGTTGTTAACATTCCTCACTGCTGTAGTAGCTGCACCTACCCTCCATCCCCCTATTATTATGTATACTTTTTATTGGAGAAATAGATTTGGTGGTTATTCCTTGTCTAGATAATTCAGAATGAGTATGCCACTTATTAACTTTTGGGCAAGAAAGTCCTGAAGATTTCTGTTCGGACGCTGATTTTATTCCTTCTCAGGGCTGACCAATTCAGCAGTCAGAGTAGAAGTGTGGGAGGGAGCCATAGTTTTTGGAAGCTAGATGGTTGTAGTGTCTTGGACAAGATACAACTCATGTAGCATAAAGACTACTGCAGCAATACGGAATTCGAACATCTACTTTTATGGGTAAGTGCAACTTACATAACTGTATTTTCTATGTACCCTGAACAGTCCTCCTGCAATAGCTAGAAGTATGTGTGCATTATATTAATGCAAACAGCTAGAATAGTTATTCTGAGCAGGCTTTGTGTTATTTACTATGTATTAAGTTTTTACTGAAATTCTTATTATCCCCTTCATATAGAAGACAGGACCATGATTTGCTGAAAGTCAGATCCCTGAGGATGTGGACCTCCATTCATTCAGAGTTCTTTCCTAAACCTTATGTGTAGTACTGGTACTGGAAGTGCTGGCTTTAATTCACCTTTGGCAGGAAAGTCATGGGGAATTCAAACAGTGCCAAGTTTTATGTTTTAACTCGTCTAAAGTCATAGGCACTAATATAAACTTGCTATGCTTTTCAGCTGACTGAATAGTAAGGATTAAATAATGATGGCACATATTTAATCTTTCAAAGTCTCTTGTTGCTATTCCCATACTTGCAGAAACGCATTATTGTTATCTGTGCCAATCCTGCTCTCATTTCTCATTGGTCTCTCAAGTGTCTTGTAATAAATGAAATAGAGCGTTCATACCTGAAATGGCCACAGCCAGTTTTATGAACTGGTGGCATGGTACAGACTGATTGCTGATACCCTTAATATCTCATTTTCTTAACTTTGCCTTCTACATATGAACCAACAAGAATATGGTTTCACTTACCTGCCCTGCCCCAACCTACTGCAATTCGGATGCAGCTTGACATACAGTAGTTGTCTCCTCAGCCCACCTTCATCTTTATCCTCATCTGATAAACTCTCAGGCAAAGCAGACAAATAGAAAGACTCTGACAAGTGACATTTGGGTGGATGCAAACTTCAACCTTCTGCTCTAAGAGTGATTGTAGTTGCCTGCTGTAGGTAAATCTGAAAGGAAATATTAAAGTAAATTCTGGATTCATTCATCATTAGGTACTACAAAGTGAGCATGTCTGCAGAACTGTTTTTATTTTAAGATATAAATCAGTGAGGTAGCCTGATCATGAAGCCTATGGGGGAATTGTCAAGCAAAACAAAAGATTTGCAGAATTGAATCACATATCAATGGGTCATTCAACAAAAAAAATCTTGGCCAAGAGTAGGAGGAACAAAGCCCTACATATTACCCCCCCCCCCCCGACCAATCTAAACAGTCAGCTAAGAGCGTTAATTACTACTTCAAAGGATACATTTGAAGAAGAAAAAAAATAGCTTCTTAGGCAATGGATGACCGCAAAGCTTTCTACAGCTATGTCTTTAAGCTCAGGGAAATATGCAACAATGCACAAAACCTATTGTAAACGGCATCACCCACGCTGAACTAGAGGCCGTTGCCGATGTTTTAGCTGACAGGTTCAACTTAAATTTCTCCCTCCACTATCCCCTGTAGTCCAAAGTAATACCACATGCCACAATCCCACCAACCATTACTAGGGAACAGGTCATCAATTCACTTTCCAAGGCCAAAAAACACTGCATTGATGGCCCTTGATAACATCCTGGGATGTTTAATAAATAGCATGGAACTTGGCTTCTGTGGTCCACTTGAATCACTTTTCAACTGGAGCCCACAGTCAGGTTTTTTGCCCAAAGAGTGGAAGATGGCTATAATCATTCCCCTGCACAAAGGAAGTCCAACCACTGATCTGGGATATTACAGGCCCATAAGTCTGACCAGCCTCATATGTAAGGCCATGGAGGGATTCATCGTGGAGATGATAAATGAGGACATAGGTAACCTACAAACAACAAAACCATCACAGTTTGGTTTTGTTAAAGTAAGGTGATGCCTATTAAATCTGGAGGACTTCTTTGAGAGGGTCAGCAAAACAGTGGATGAAAGCAAGATTGTGCACACAGTTTACCTTGACCTGGCCAAACTTTAGTTTACCCAATTAAGGCATTATAGACACACTCAGTAATTTAGTTATAAATCCTTTTATCATCCACTGGATAGCCAACTGGCTGACTGATAGGACCCAGGTGGTGAAAATAGGTGAGGTCACCTCCACCAAGGCCAGTTACTAGTGGAGTCCCCCAGGGCTCGGTACCAGGCCCACTCCTTTTTGGCATCTATTTCTCTGAAATGGAAGCAAATGTTGAAGGCTTATGACTGACTGAGTTTGCAGATGATTGCAAACTGGAGGTTATCATAGACTCCAATGCAGACACTAGTATTCTTCAAGAAGGCCTGTCTAACTAAAAAATGATGCCAGAGACATGGTCTTAAACTCAATGCTAAGAAATGCCTCATTGTATCATTTGGGAAGTCAAACATCCTGACTAGTTAACATGCTGATAATACGCCCCTACAAGTTGATCCTATGGTTAGCGATCTGGGTATGCATGTAGACAATAACCTTACCTTTGACCACCACATGGCCACAGTGGTGATGAAATCCTTTTATGTAGCACAGTTTATAAGTAAAGGCATGACATTTTAGTCCAATCAGACCAGTCATAGAATACAATGCTTCCTTTGGTATGTACCTGACCAGGCAAATGCAGCAACTAGAGCAACCTAAGAGGTTCCTTGTAAAAAGAATACAAGGCGTAACAAACCTGCCTTACACAGAGTTTATTAAAGTCCTTTTCCTCTACTTAGTCTCTTATGGATTGCTGAAGGATGATCTATTCCTGGCTTGCAAGGCATCCGCAAACCCCACACAAATTAATCTCCTGCATATTTGTAAGTCAAACAGTACCAGAATTCAAGGGCAAGTGAACTGAATTATGTCTGGGATGTAAAGAGAACATGTTAGAGAGACAGATATGTATCCCAGAGAGTGCACCTCCTATGGAACTGGCTTCCCATTCATGTGAAGCTGAGTTCATCTATTACCCAATTTAAGTGCAGCCTAGAACAGTGTATGGTGAATAGGAAATTTACGGCCTGGTACCTATGTCCCTTATGGACTGAGGTAGCTTCTAAATGCCTGCACCTCAGTGTCATATTTGGATACAGGCTGTCACTATTCTTTTGAGAAAACTTGGCTGGGCTTGGAAAGGCCCTGTCCCCCGGTCATTAGCCTAGTAACAATCTACGAATATCTGAATCTACGAATACTCTGTTTTCTTCCATGAATGGCTTCATTCTTTAGTAACACCAATCTGCATTTCCATTAACTGATAAGTTTGTTGCATTTGTTGGTATGCCATGTGTATGAGGCTTAAGAATGTCTATAAGTAGTCTACAACTTTTGTATTGTTTATTGTCAGTTTAGTCACTGCCTCTGTATTCTGCTGAATTCAGACAATTCATTGAGGGTATTAAATATAAAAGCTTTATACACACACACATATTGTACACATTATACAGTGGCTTTTGATAACACCATGAAATACATTACAAGTTCCTTAAAACATTTTCATCCTTTGTGTGATAGTAAAAACCAGGCCCTGAAACAGATGTACCTTTATGTAACAAGTAAACAAAATGTACTTTTTCATAAATAAATAGTTTGCCCTTTCTGACTGCAATGCATGATTTTTGATAAAAGGGAGCTCTCACAAACGCGCGCGCACACACACACACACACACACACACACACACACACACACACACACGCACACACATGGGGTATATATTGATTACTCAGTATAGCAAAATGCACTGTACTGAACATAACAAAACAAAAACAAACTTGTTGAGAAAAAAGAAGCAAATCGTGTTTTTTGCAAAGGGGAAGAACTATACTACCACACTCGCGCTGTTTCAAACATACCAATTTTAAGGTCATACAACACTGAGGAAAATCACGTATTCCTTTATCCCACTATGCACAGTCTCAAACAGAACACCCACAGCACCGCAAACTGTAAGTGAATCTAATGGAGAAAATTCACTAATACTACTGTAAGCAAAAGACAGCACTTCATCAGTCAACTGAATACACCAGTGTAAAGCAGCAACTATTATTTTTAACAATGTGCATCTTGACAATTTAAATCAGATTGCAACATCTAAAGAAATAACATTCTTCTTTCTCTACCACACTGCTATACATCACACGCTTTTTTAATCCTAAAAATGTCAGAAGCCACAACACAGGTAATTTGAAGTGAGGTTATACTTCTTCATATGTTATGGTTAGAACTGATACAGTTCTAATTCTTAACACCAGTCATGTTATTTATTTTCCCTAATTTTCTCTTCAACACACACACACACACACACACACACACACACACACACACACACACACACACACACACACACACACACACACACACTCACTTTTCCGGTAGCTTCTTTATCTCATCCACCATGCAGAGGGAGTGATTCATATGAGTGACCTAGAACTACACCAGAATACTGAGTACAGTGATCCACATTCAGTCCCAGCATCTTCTTTTCCCCTTAGCTTGTATGCTCAGGTTGGAAAGAAATAGAGAAAATGTAGCATTACAGAAGGCATGAAGAGATGAAAGGTGTGGCAATAGAACTGAATAGCAAAATCATAAGCATTTAAGAAGTATTTTATTATAAATGAGTGTGTGTGTGTATGTGTTTGTGTCTGTGTGTGTATGTGTTTATATATATATATATATATATATATATATATATAGAGAGAGAGAGGGAGACAGAATGAGTAAGAGAGAGAGGAAGTGTGTATGTGTATGATTCAAAAATGACAGGTCTGGTAGCAACAATGACAACATAGGATATAAGTTGAATAATAATATACCTGACTCCTTGTGAAATAATTTACTACTATTGCAGTGGGTGTTTATGTCAGGAATACTAACAATCTGTTTTGCTCCTTATAATTCTGTTTTGAATTCTTATCATTTCTGTCTGAAAACCCATTTCCTAATTGTGTGCCAGCTCTGTTTCATTGATGATGGTGTTTGTTTTGTTTGCTTACCCACTTAGCAGAATTTCTTAAATACATAGTAACTGTGTTATTATGCTGTCACATGCTTTGTTTCCGTCTCTTAATTAAATAATAGTAATTATTGGAAGTGTTGTATGTAAAGTGTTCATTCTCTGAAGTCCTATGACTTTTTAACATGGTAGAACACAATGCAATCACTCAGGCAAAACAGAAGCTATAATCATGTACTAAAATAGTTCAATGTAAAATGCAAATTAGTGCTCAAGGTAGTAAATGTAAAAACAAAAAGTGTAAATAAAAGACTGAAGTGGTAGGACAGTTGACATTAGCTTGAGTATGAGAACAGACCTGCTATGGGCAGCAACAGGACAAAATGTGTTTTTTTTATCTTATACTGATTTGACATGCAGTAGTAATATACCTGTAAAATTTGGAGAGGTTAGAAATACTTTTTTTTTTACTAGAGAATGGCATAACAGGGAGATAAACATAGTGATGTGATGATATTGCTTTTTTCTTCCAGTCTTGCTACTTTTCAGAATGCACTTTATCTTTATCTTTATCCATAGAGTATAATCTTTCCTTTCAGTCATCTCTTTCCATTAGATTAGAATTGCAGTATCATGAAGCAGTACTTTCTTTCAGTGTCTCTGATGAAGCATCAGTAGACACTTTTTGTTAAGTTGTACACTGCTAAACAGAATTTTGAGACAGTTCTGTCTTGTTTTTAAAAAAGTAATTTTTACTATTATTAGTATGAAGACAGTGAATAGATCCCTTTCCTCACTTAGCTGTCAGTGAGCCATAAGTTGTAGTGAGTTACTGAATACTATGGAAAATGCCAAAAGAAGGTAATGTTTGAATACAAATAAACAAACATAGGGAAAAATAATGAAACTTTACCTGCCCTGTTCGTAACATTGTAGGAATTGTATTAAAGAGTAGAAAGAGTATTCTGCGATGAGATAGGCTTAAAATTCAGATGTTGTTGTCTTTCTAAGAGGTGAGCTTTAGGCACTTCTCTTGAGCATTAATTGAGGAAGTCCTGTGACAGTAGCACTTGAGGAATTCCTGAATATTAGTTGGCCAAGCAGTTGCCCAGTTTTTTTTTTGCTTCCTCCCTGATAGCTCCACTGCTGGCACTCATTCAGCCCATTCATTTTGGAGAGTATGTGAGACAGGCATTCTGGGGCTTGGCAAGGGCCCTACAGGCCCATTCATTCCTACCAATCCTTCTACCACTCCACAGACCAAAACTCAAACAATGTTATAACAAAATTGCAAACTTGCTTCAAATTTCTGTTACTGTACCCACCACTGCAAAGCCCACAGACTACTAAACTGCAATGTACTACCCTACATCATTCACCAATCACAGCTTCTAATAGTGCACAACTTTAATGTACCACTAGAAAAATGCACAGCACTTAAATCTATGAACGAACAGTATAACCCAAGCAGAAATCTACACTCCCAAGACAGATCTGTACTTACCATAAATAAATCTGTAAATACTGCAAGAGATGTTCTCTACTCCACCTATGTCTCCAAAATTTGGAAGTCTATCCCTCCCTCCCACAAGCAAACTAAACAACTATAGACTTTTAAAGAAGATCTTAAACAGCGCTCAAGGCAATCCTACTAGTGTTCATCCCCAGGATAAAATACACACATACTCACAAATGATTTTATGCAACATGAAAAGTTACAATGTAAATTCATATGTTTGTTGTTTTTTTTTTTTTTTTTGAACATATATAAAGACATGAATTTTATATGTACATGTATGTAGCTTGTATACTCTTACTATATATTACTATCTCCATTTGCCAAGTAAAGCTTTTATATTGTTAATTGTTGTTTGCCATGTGGCGCATTTCTCCCTTAACTCCCACTGAAAAGGGGTTCCCATGCCCAGTCAGATAGTCTTAGTTAACAAATGCAAAATGAAATAAATAAATAAATAAATAAAATACCAGGGATTCTCGACTGGCCTTCTGCACCCTGGTGAGAGTTTAATGGTAGTGATCTGACTACCTTGCTGGCCCTGCATGGTGGTATTCCATCTTCCCTTGGAATACCCCTCCTCCCTTGGCAGCTCTCATAAGCTCTGCCATTGCTGTCTCCCAAAGAGAAGAGTGTGAACACTGACTTTTCCATCTACCAGTGCAGATGCATTATGACATGTGGGGCTCAGCAGCCTCGAACTCCATTTTGTAAAACCTAATGCTATCAACCAGTAAAAGAGTGTGCTGCCATAATACCAACAAAACCATTAACCAAACTGGGTGCTTTCCATCTTCCCTACATAATATGCTTGACATTGAATGTAGGATAATAGGTAAACTAATCCTATAGATTCAAAGCTCCCTTTCTGTAAAACAGTCTTAGACCTACAGTAATTATCTAAGTTGAAAACTTTGTTCCAGTTAATGTAATAGCAAAATCTACATCGGCCACATTTTGTGGTACCCACTGTTTCTTTTTTAACCCTTTTTCTAAGATACCCTTATGTATCTACTTTATGTAAAAAAAGAGGGAAAACTGGTTATGAGAAATGAGTTTCACATCTTTAACTACAGGGATTTAGAGATCAATCAGAATTATTTTACTTTGTTTGAAAAGGGTTTAAGTTTGTCCCAAAGAGGAAGTAGAATGTGTCCGATACAGTTTTAGAGCTTAAACTGGAAACATTCCAGAATAATACAGGAACACATATACAACCTGAAAAGGGGCATTACAAACAATGCTTTATTTAAACATTCCCTAATGTGCACAGGTTTTACTAAGTCTGAGTTTGGGATACCGGAGATAGTACAACCAAGTGCTAGAGAGGGTTATTGGGAAAATAGATTGGAATATAGGGAACTACTCAAGCAAATTAAATTGGATTGCACTGTGAAACCGGGTTTGAATGATTATATATCCATTCAGTCAGTTCTTAAAATGAGGCCAGCTAAGTTATGAAGTAATAATACTTGCAGGTCTGAATTTATAAACATTTATATATGAGAAAGAGTTTTTACGGATGTGTTTTATATTTATAAGATTAAATTTACCTATTTTTATGGTGGTGTTTTATAGTAATTTTTAAATACTGTACTTATTTTCAATGGTTACTGCAAGGAAGAGTTTGCTTTTAACTTTATTTTGTTTCTTTCAAGTAATTAATTAATTGGCTTACATCATGAAATTTGGAATATTTAAATGAAGTTTTGAGCAATTGTAGATTTGTTCTGATGAAGTCCTAAGTTATGGGGATGAAAGCAATTAACATAGATTATTTAAAATAAAATATTATTTTAAGAAGCTTTGCAAGAATATTCATACCTTAGAAATCGAGAATTGTGCCTTTGTAGCCTTGGACTACATGGACCCGGTTTGGTTAAAGCCCAGTGGTCCTGATAGGTGCCATCATTGTTGTTATCAGAGCCAACTCCCTCCTCCAATGATGGGTAAGCTTTCAGTGGTTACTCTCTCCAGTCCAGCCTGGCCAGCTCCTACAGGCACACGGGTGGCCATTCGAACTCTGATCGCCTGCATCTTAGACAGGGTTTATCCCCCTAGGTCATGGAGCTGTGTCAAAGGACATTAATGTTGACTATTTTATTTTATTTTCTTTAAAAGAAAAGGAGGATAATAATCATTTGTCAGTGTTAAGCAGTAAGTTGCATTACTGGTGATGAGTAGTAATAAAATTTAAAGATGTGGTCATCAAAATAAGAAGTGTAAGCCTGATAACTGTTACATTTTCTCTTCCAGTTTGTCTCTATATACCCACATCATTTCTTCCCTTAGGCCCTCTTCCACCCCCATGCATACACACACACACACACACACACACACACACACACACACACACACACACACACACACACACACACACACAGGTCTAAGTTTCCTAAGGCATTAATCAATATCAAAACCTGCAATAATCATGTACAAAGGCTCAGCAGACAATAAATTGTGGTGTTATTAACTTCACTGGTAAGATATCTTATGTTAATTTTATTTTCTTAAGTTACCACATGTGGAATGTTTAATGACTGACATTTTTGTTGACTATAGCTTTTTGGGTTTCACAACATTTTCAAAGAATAAAATTATGGAACAATATTAAGGGTAGACATATAAATCAGAGAGAGTTGAGAACAATATACTTTGCAGTTCCTTTTTCACAGTGAAAAAAATCACTACTCTTTCTTCTTCCTGATTGCCTTGATGTGCAAGTGGTTTAAATCTGGACTCCTCAAAGCACATTGCTCTTGTTAATTGATTGGGTACAGTAGTTTTATGCTGTGTACACTGTCTTTTACTTTATGACCAAAAGGAGGGAGTTTTTGAATAAGTAATCTGAATGACTTCTTGACTAGCATTACAATACTGGAATGAAAATTGGAATGGCCTTTTCACTGAAGAGAGAAATGAACTACTGCTGTTTTGATCAAATACAACTTAAACGAACTATCTAACTAACTGATGGACTAGTAACATTACATGCTTACACTCTGGCTGCTCACTCAAAATGACACTCACTCTTGCACATGCTCAGTAGATAAATGCACGTGCCCACAGACTAGAAAGCTTCTTAAAGGCATATCACACATACTGAGCTACATCTTCCCTCTTTAATGAGCTATCTTACATTAGCGAATGACATTTCAATAGACATGCATTATACATATACATTATACAGTAATAAAGAAAACAGCAATCATGTTCGTGTTGCTGTGTATCTTGAACAAGGTTTCGAGATGCAACCTGATCTCGTGACATAATAATCAGGACTGGGTTTAGCAACAAAGCAGTCACTGGTGAATGTTCTGTTTGGGGATTCTCAGGGATTTTCTCAGGAACAGGGATTTCTGGCAGAATGTCCTCTGGTGCAGGAACATTAGATAAGTCACTCAGATTTAGAGTCTTTGTCACAGGCTAGATGCTGCAACACAAGTGGTAACAAATAGTTCCAATATCATCTAAATTCCACTCCTTGTGTTTCCACATTGTACGATCTGGGCTTTTGACATAAACTGTTTTCAAAACCAATGCAATTAAAACATTTTGATGCCTACATCCTCACTATCTTTCCTTTTTGTAAAGAACAAAGTAGTTTGCTGGATCTGTCATAGGAAGATTTCTGGGAAAACCCTTTTTCAACAGTTGGCCTCTTACTGCTTTGTTGTTTTTAACACTTGGAACCAATAGATTACTGCTGATAGGTAAGGTAGTTCTGGATTGTCTCCATATTAAGACGTTGTGCAGGTGATCTTAGATGATTGTCATGAGGAATGTTGCTGAGATTCAACAAGTTTAGGAAAACATCAGTATTATCATGTTTGGACTTCTCTAGCAACTGTTTCGCACTTTGAACTGCATGTTCATCCAAACCGTTTGACTGGGGGTATTCAGGACTACTCATAATATGAACAAAGTTTCACTCTGCTGTGAATTTCTTGAACTGCTGACTGGTAAACTGTGCACCATTGTCAGAAATAAGCTTGTGTGGACTACCATGGACTGAAAAATGATGTTTCAACTTAGTAATGACAGTATTGGAAGATACATTGGGAAGTAGGTCAGTCTCAAACCAATTTGAATAAGAGTCTACTAACACCAAGTAATACTGACCATTCCACTCAACGATATCTGTAGCTACTGTCGTCCAAGGTAGTTCATGAATCTGGCTTAGCTGAAGTGGTTCTTTCTGTTGATGTGGCTTTGTACTATTGCTTACTGAACAAGATGAAAGTACTTTCTCAATATCTATTGACAGAGAAGGCCAGAATACTAGATATCTCACCCTTCTTTTGGTATAGTCAGTTCCTGGTTGGCCATGATGCAAGATCTTAATGTACTCAAGGACTTTGGAACAATCACTTTATGAACAAAATCTCATCTCTTTAGGGAAAATTTGGTTGCACTTCTACTGGTAAACAAGATTGCTTTAAAGGCCATCCTTGACTTATAAAGAGGTTTAGCGTCTGAAGAACTGGATATGAAGCTGTATGAGTTCTGAGCTCATCAAGACATGTGGAAGAAAAATTTCTCACTTCCATGACTTCAAAAGGAAAATCAGTAGAATATTTGATAGGGTAGGGACATTTCCCTGCCGTTCCTGTAAAGCTTGTCAGCACATTTCCAGGAAGAATTATTTTGCTCATCCAGGCACAGGAGCAATGTTCAAGTTTAATTTATATGCTGACTGCACCAGTATTGGTCTGGTTTATTTGGCCACATGTAAAAAAGTCCTAGTTTCTTATGTAGGAATGACATCTAGGAGGCTAAAAGATAGGTTATTAGAGCATTTAGGAGACATAAGAAGGGATGTTTCCACCAATGCTCTGAATAAACATATCATCAGAAAGAAGGACACACATTTGAGTTCATGGTATTACATACTTTTAATGTGAATCCCAGGGGAGGGAGTATTCAGAATAGGATAGAGAAAGAAGAGCTACACTGGATTATAACTCTACAGGCTGACAAAGGATTTGGCTTGAATGAAAATGTACCTTTAAAACCCCTTCTGCTAACACGAAGACTGATTCATTGATTGTTTGCAACTGGAATTGTTTCAGTTGGTTAATTATGTACCTAGATTTGTATTTAAGAATGCTGTCATTTGTATATTTTATGGTCTGATGAAGTTTTGTACAAAAGCGCTTACATCAAGTCTTGGAATAAATTAATATTTTTCTTACAGCCTTGGTTGTCATATTTTCAGCTTGAACTGTACCTATTTGTGGATATTGGTGAATTTTGGTGGTGCATTTAAGTTTTGTCTGCTGTTGTTACACAAGCTTATATGGTGAACTTCTTTATTAAGTGAAAGCAGTCCTAGTTTCAAACTGTCTCTGAAGCCTGATAATGACTGCACGTGTCTCTTGACTACCTAAAATTGCAAGTCATAGCTGTTCCCAACAGAGTAATGTGAAAGCACTACTGAATCTTTGGTTTGAATCTTTTCACCACCATAAGCTACAAGCCTTACACACTTTGTCAAATCAAGATGTTCTGTAGCTTTTACTCTAGCAAATGTTTCTGCTGACATAACATTGCACTTTGAGGTGGTATCTACTTTGAGGTCTATGGGACTCTCGTTAATCCAAACAGTACAAAAAATCTCATTCTTTGCCCACAAGTCTACTGCATTAACTGTTTCACCAAGCACAGACACACCATCAACATAATAAGTAGGGTTGCAGCTTTTTAATTGATCAACTTGCCTCTTGGAATTCCCTCTTTTAATAAAAGAATGTGCCTTATTGTATTTACAAATGCTTTTGAAATGATTCCACTTATTGCAAGAATGACATTGCTGGCCAAAAGCTAAACACTTTTCTCTTTTGGATACATGATTACCATCAGGGTCCAGGAAAGTAAATACTGTGGGAAGAAATAGCCAGGGAATTGTTATGGCTAGACTTGTATAGGCCCTAGTACCAACCTATGAACCTATGAACCACAATTATGACAGTTGACTATGAGATTTGCTATGGGTTTTGGTGAGTCACTCCTGTGCTGCACTGAGCATGTCCATTTTACAGAGCTAGACTTAGAACTTGCTAGAATGGTACAGAGTTTTCCAGTGACTACTACAGGGCTCACTGTAACTGCAATATGCTTGGACCTGTTTCTTTTAACCACATGCTGCATACTGTCTACATGAGCTTTGTCACTGGGCTTTTCACAATTATTCTCATTTGTAAGCATACTTGTGTGCTTTTCAGTAAGCTCATATATCTGACAAATCCCAATGGCCTTATTTAAAGATAAATCATTGTCTCAAAGCAAAATCTTTCTCACAGTGTCACTGTTAATACCACACACAAGACTGTCCTTTATCAACTCATCTCTTAAATCACCAAGTCTGTACGTTTTAGCTTTGTGTCTCAAGTCAGTTATATATGCAGCAAAAGATTCACCAGGTTTTTGATCCCTTGTGTAAAATAAGTGCCTCTCCACTGTAATATTAATTTAGGGGTTACAGATCTCTCTAAATTTACATTTTAAGGACTCAGGGTCTTCCTTTGTTTCAGCTGGTACCACAATATGTTGGTTTTCCCTCTCCCCTGCATACACAGCTGAGGCATACACTAATGAACATTCCCTGTAAATGGCTTCTGCACCAACTGAATTAAGCAGAATAAATGCTCTAGTATGTGCATCTTTGTCAGAAATAACTGTACTTTGAAAAATAACTGCACTGAAATACTGCACACACTTGCAAACACTTTGTACACTTCAAATACTTTAAATAGTTGTAGTTAATATAAAAACGTAGCACATAGTGAAAAAAAAATTAGGTCGTTTTCCTTTTTTTTTGTACATTTTATGCGATTCAGATATTGTTTCAAATGTTTTTGTAATTATTTTGAATGTTTTAATGAATCTGGAGCAGTTGTGGACATTTCATTTGATAAGTAATTCATTTTGATCATTCTGAGTTTGTTTGTGTCTTTCGGCTTTTCCTGGTTAGGGGTCGCCACAGCTGAACTCCGGTCCGCTAATGATTGGCAGTTGATTTTTATGTACCGGCTTGCCAGGCTTGACGCACAACCTTCAACGAAGGTATGCCCATTCACGCATATCTCCATGCAGAAGACGCTCTAGCTGAGAGTCGAACCAGACAGCGTCTTACTGTGAGGCAACAACGCTACTGCAGCACCACCACCGTGGGTATTTTGATCATTCTGAGTATTTTGTTTTATATTTGTAGTGAATGAAATCATTTAAGCAAGTTTTAGTACCTGGAATTTGTTTCTGACCTGCTTTGTGAGTTGTTTGAACAGTAGGGATGATCCATTCCTATATATTCCTCCAATATTAACCAGTTGCCTCATGGCTGTGACTCTGGATCCCAATCTGACACCATGTCATTCTTCTTATGTGCATTAAGAAGACGTTGAGACATGGGTGTTTGTTGAAGCATTTTATTATGTACAAACACATCAGGATGGATAGCATGAACATTAAACTTAAACTATCTGACTGGTAACTGCATGCCTACACTCTGGCTACTCACTCAAAATGTCACACTCTTGCCTGTGGTCAGTAGATACATGCACGTGCTCACAGACTAGAAAGCTTCTTAAAGGCATATCACACATACTGATCCACAGCTGGTACAGCTGTAGGGTTAAGACCTCAGCCGAGTGTCCAAGCCAAATCCCCCAGTGCCCTCGCTGTGAAACCACTGCTTTGTGTCCCTGCTCCGAGTAGCTGACATACACACACATGCGGACACTGTGAGAGTTGATTTTCACATACACACACACACACACACACACACACACACACACACACACACTTGGGAAAGGCTGTCACAGATTTACATGCTATATCCCCTTCTGCCCAGACTATAAGGTAGTTACCCTACCACCAGACACCCTCAAAGACAGCTACTCTAAGGCTCTTGCAAGAGTACCCAATTATACTGAATGAAATTAATATTAATACAAATGGTAATGTTAATCAAACAGCCAGGGTTTCAGGAGTGCCCACAGTGTCACCAGTAGATATAAGTACTCTCAAACATTAAAATATTTTCTAAAGGACCAGCCACAATGAAAAGTTTAAATATATTTAATAATAAATAATAAAATAACATGAAAATACTAAATATCTATTTACAATACACCAAGTAGAAAACAAACTGACAAACGAAAAACTGCAGAAAAGAACACACTGTGAACAAGCACCAACACTTCACTCAGCTCGATGAAGTAATAAATGTAAAAAGCAGTTCTTATTCACTTTAATACCAAAACAAAATAAAATTAAGCGCTTTTCATTTGGGAAATATCCAAACTTCTTCAGATGTAGAGCAAGAACAAAAACAGTCAGCCCAGCAAAAAATCCACTCTATATCATGAAGAGTTAATTGATTAATTGCCTGCAATTGGATCACAGCACTCATTTAAAATTACACTTCACGGTTGCATTGTTTTGCTAACAAGACCAAAATGAACCTAAAAACGTCAAGACTTTACAAACATCATGACACAAAAGAAATTATTACTTTTATTAAGAATAAATATAAATATATGTGCATATGTAATAAAACTAACACCCATCCCTGACCTAATTACTATGCAGTATTATGAAAACATAATCTATACAAAACAAGGTATATAAAAGCATAATATAAAAAATTGTTAATTCATGACTTCATTATATAATATTAATACTTTGTCAATAAAATAAAATAAAATAAATAACCAGCCATCCAACCAAATAGCATGTAAAAATACCTAGGAAATTACCTAAACCGTTTTTACCTAAGCAAGCTTTTTAATTTTAATATACTTGCTAAAGAATAAATTTCATTGATACTGGGGGGGGGGGCACAGGAGTTTAGTAACAACTGCCATTTCAATTAATGTTCTTCGAGGTGTAACTTAACAATGTTACTATCTAAATACCTCACATTCTCATGTGCAGCTACCTGTGTTATGACTCTAAATTTAAAACCATGGCCGTGGTTATCTTTACAGTGCCTAGCTAGAGCATTATCCATTTTTTGTTTACCAATAGTATAGATGTACTCATAAATCCTGTCACGCAATCTGTGATCGGTCTTACTGACGTAGAAAGCCGGACAGGCATTGCACTGTGCAAGGTATACCACTGACCTGGAATTACAATTGAACTTGCCCTTAGTATAAAAATTGTAGTTCCTTACTCGAAATTTTTCACCTGTTTCAATATAAATACAATATCTGCATGCATCACACCTATATATTCCTACGTGCCTATTGGATGGTTTTATGGTAGTTTCCATCAACTTCTTTAGGTTCTGTCCCTTCCTATATGTAATAGTCGGAGATACCCCCAATTTAGCAGAGATCTCCTTATCCACCGAGAAGAGATGCCAGTATTTTTTAACTATTGACCTAATCTCCTCAGCCTCAGGGCTGTATGTAAAAACAAATGAAATTGAGAAAGTCCTATTCTGATGATTCCTTCTTCCCTTAGTTTATTGACCATATTTGTAAGGGGAGGACTCAAGGTGAATATATATTAAATGATTCATTTATAGGACAGCTGTTCAAAATAGGCTTGCATACACCTTGGGACCTTTTTAACTGGACTTCATTTATAATACCAACCCAAAAATTTGGAAGGC
The DNA here is from genome assembly GCF_019279795.1 of Protopterus annectens. Classification (NCBI taxonomy): domain Eukaryota; kingdom Metazoa; phylum Chordata; order Ceratodontiformes; family Protopteridae; genus Protopterus; species Protopterus annectens. The sequence goes on along the minus strand of NC_056733.1, from coordinate 746,050,402 downwards.
TAACCCCTGTTAAGGAGCATATTCCTAAGATTTAAACGTTCCTGTTGAAAGTCAACTTCACTAGAAACCATTTGAGCTGCTCGAACCAATTGTCCCTTAACAACAGATTTTTTCTGTTGTAAAGGATGCACACTAGAGAAATGCAAAAAAGAGTTTGAATAAGTACTCTTTCTATAAATCTTTGCAGTGTATTTTGATTCCTGAATATTTTTCTGAGTGAAGTATTGGTGCTTGTTCACAGTGTGTTTTTTTCTTCAGTATTTACAATACACACCAGAGTTTCAATCACAGGAAATAATAAAAATAACACAGGTGGATAAGTTCACATAGTTACAGAAAAACAATGCTTAACTAATCTCACTATATTTTCCTGACTGATCTAAAGAATACTGTTCCCTGGTCACTTACTGGAGCAAGTCAAGATGAAATATATGAGAGATCCTTCTTTGTCAGGTTACACAAACAGACTGCTATTAGACTTCTGTCTCACTTAATATTAAAACCTTATTTCTGTACAGAATCACATCACACACATCTGGTCATCCGACTTCTGGTTCCCATGCAACCCCACATTGCTAGAAACTGCCACAATTTAGCACCTACATGTCAATTATACACACACAAGAGTATTGCTCAAATCTGGTGTAGCTTCTGGAAGTTGTAAAACAATTCAAACCTCTGCTCCTCCTACAGAGACTAATAAACCATAGTTCTTACAGACATTGTGTCTCTGACTTCATTAAAAACTGTGAGATAACATCTTTATGGCCTAGGCCCAGTACTTTAATTTTCTTACTATTTCTCAAAGTCAAGTGGCTTGTGATTAACTTGTTCTCTTCCAGTATCCTCTGTTGCAATATATACATTAACAGTTAGAAAAACGCACATACATTTCCTTTCTGCCCAGCAGGGCACATTGGTGATAAATTTTTAACACAAGCAGCTTTACAAATACATTTTTCAACACACGCATCTGTACAAATCAGAGTGATATGCAAATGAAAATCCTTTACAAAATTACAGCTAGCTGTGCTGATATATGTTACACATCCACTGCCATACTTCGCCTGGCATAGCTGGAAATACCTCACATTATCACAGTAGGTTCCAAGGTATTCATAATGTACTATATTTAGATGACTTGCTTATCTTTGGAGAGACTTTTTCAAAGTGTCAGAAGTCTCTCTCTCTCTCTCTCTCTCTCTCTCTCTCACTCTCACTGTGTGTTGGGTGAGAGATCTCTTACACAAGCTGAATAATTAGCCAGGCTAACACAGAAGGCCTCTGGCTAATGAAGTTCGCAGATGACTGCAAACTAGGAGCCATAGTCAAGTCCCAAATGATGTGGAAATCCTACAGAAGGGCCTCGCTGAGACAGATGCCTGGTGTCAGAGCCATGGCCTCAAGCTCAATGCCAAAAAGTGCAGTGTCATCCCCTTTGGTAAAAACTCTGTACCCATGAACTACCACATAGGCAGCAATCTACTTAACACTGAATGCGTGATAAGAGACCTTGGGACCCAGGTGGACAGTAGTCTCTCCTTTGATAGTCACGTTGCCACAGTAGTCAGGAAGTCCTTCTGTGTGGCACACCTCATCATAAAAGGGTTCTCATCCAGGAAAAAAGAGGTCAATGTTCCCCTCTACTCGACACTCATTAGACCCATTATAGAGTACAATGCCCCTTTTGGAATGTACCTCACAAGACGTGCAGCAGCAGGAAAGGCCACAGAAGTACCTCACAAAGAGGATTACTGGCCTCAAACAAATGCCCTACACTGACCGCCTCAAAAAACTCCAGCTTTACTCTGTAGCATATCACCTGCTCTGAGGTGATCTCTGACTAATATATAAAGCTATGTCAAACCCAGAGCTGTTGGACATGCTACACCTAAAGAAATCCCAATCCCTCCGAGCTACACACTCTAGGGACCTAAACCTTGTCACCACAATAAACAGGACATGCTGGAGAGATAGATTCCTGTCCCAGAGACTTCCTATACTCTGGAACATGCTACCCATCTATGTCTAGCAAAGTTCTTCATTAGCACTCTTCAAGAAAAATCTTGATGAGTGGATGGGAAATTGGAAATGCACCCCGGGGATCACTTCTGTGTCTCTGCTCGACAGTGGCGCAGGAGAATAACTTTCTTGGGGAGCATAAGCCATGGAACCCTGCTGGCTAGGCTTACGTAGGCCCTTGGGCCGATAGGCTAGTACCTACATATGAACCTATGAACTTATAAAATCATGAATCTAAGGGAAAGGGAGAATGAAAAATTTGGAGCATTTTCTGCAAATGTAAAAATGCACTTTATTGTAAAAAATGTAAAAAAATGTAATTTATTAAATAAATAAAATAATACATAAATATAGTAAGAAGAATAGAAATTTTTGGAGTGGTATAATACACATGATTTAGATGTAATTATATTAGAAGACACAAGATTTTTAACAAATGAAGAAAGATTACAAACAAACTGTAGGGAGGAAAGATAATCTGGAATTTGGGAAATGAGACATATTCTGGAATAATGCCCAAATAACGAACGAATGAGATAAGAAAACTCACTTTATTTAAAACACGAAACAAAGCTTTCGGGAATAACCCTTCCTCAGTGTTTGTTAATACATTTTAAACTAAGAACATTTTCATTATATAACAAGGACAGACAAAAAAAAAACACATGACACAGCCCACCTATAAGACAATATATGAGAGAAGATCAATTAAACATTTAAAGCTATATCTCTATATTTAAAACCATGTTGAGCACAACTGCATTATTAGTATATTAAAAGGTATATATCATAAAACATTGCATAAACGCAATTATATAAAATAAGCAATGCATAGCGCATAAAAACAGAAGAAATATATAATATAACAATTAATGATATTGCTTCTGTCTGAATTCCAACATTGATTTAATAGTAACCACATTGTTCAGTCCAGGTTTCTTATCAGCATTTAACCTGATAATCCATTTGTATTCAGCGATATCAAGTTTATTAATTGTGTCACCTAACCTTAAGCATTTATTTATTATTTGCAACACTTTGAATTTAAAGCTATGTTTTTCATTCTCATCTTTTTTATGTTGTGCTAAGGCATTAGTAAGAATATGCCTTCTCATTTCTGATTTATGTTCAATAATTCTTTCTTTTAGTGATCGTGAGCATTTCCCAATATAAAATGCTGTACATTGTGTACAAGTGGCCTAATATACAATTAAGGTAGTCCTACATGTTGCCTGACAACAAATATCAATCATGTGCAAATTTAGGGAGACTGCCCAGAAGTTTATTTAATTCAGGCTGAGCCAAAAGGATATGGCAATTCTTTTCAATTATTTTTTTGACATGTTTAGATAAATTAGTTTATGTCAATGTATACCTTAAAGTATCCTGTGGCGTATCATTCTCGTTAGCCTGAACAACTATATCGCTAAGAAAAGGACGTGCATAACTATTTCTATTTTTTAATATGTCATCCTTTATTTCATTAACTTGTACTATGCTGTAACCTCTATTATAAAATTCACAGCACATAGTTTCCATTTGCTGTTTACATTTATAAAGATCTGTGTTAAGTCTACTAACACGCAATAACTGACTTTTAACTATTCCACGAAATACATGACCAGCATGCATACTATTTGCGTGTGTATATCTATTTACTTGTACCTTTTTCTGAAAAACTGTAGTTTCTAGCATATTATCACCATTTTTATATATTTCAACATCCAAAAAAAGACATTTTTAAACTAGATGAGCACATTGTAAATTTCAAAAATTATGTGGTATCATTCAAATAAGATACGAAGCTTGTTAGTTGCTCTTGTGTACCTTCCCATAAAAGGAAACAATCATCTACAAAGCGTTGATAAAATAATATATTATTTTTATACAGATTATTATCACCATATATATAATTTTTTTTCCCATTGACTAAGGACAATATTTGCGTATGTGTTGGCCATGGGGGTACCCATGGCTACAACAGCAATCTGCAAATAATATTGTTTGTTGAACATAAAGACGTTTTTCTCCAGAATTATTTCCAATACACTGCACAGAATTTCAATATCCCTCCCTGTGTTATTAGTATTTTCACATAGAAAACTACGGACAACATTAACGCCATAGTCGTTAGGTATGACTGTGAACAGAGATGCTATGTCTGGGCAGTCTCCCTAAATTTGCACATAGAAACATGTACAATCTGAAGAGAAGGCTTTGTTATAAAGATTTTGAATTGAATGTAATGCCAACAGTAATGAATAAAATGGGTACTACAACCTGCTATGCTTGTAGTTGCTGTAGAGATATATGTATGGATAAAATATTTGTACATCCAAGTAGTAGAATCAAGTTTGATATTCGTTGTCATGCAACATGTAGGACTATCTTAATTGTATATTTGGCCACTTGCACACAATGTACAGCATTTTATATTGGGAAATGCTCACGATCACTAAAAGAAAGAATTATTGAACATAAATCAGAAATGAGAAGGCATATTCTTACTAATGCCTTAGCACAGCATAAAAAAGATGAGAAAGAAAAAACATAGCTTTAAATTCAAAGTGTTGCAAATAATAAATAAATGCTTAAGGTTAGGTGACACAATTAATAAACTTGATATCGCTGAACGCAAATGGATTATCAGGTTAAATGCTGATAAGAAACCTGGACTGAACAATGTGGTTACTATTAAATCAATGTTGGAATTCAGACAGAAGCGATATCATTAATTGTTATATTATATATTTATTCAGTTTTTATACGCTCTGCATTGTTTATTTTATATAATTGCGTTTATGCAATATTTTATGATATATACCTTTTAATATACTAATAATGCAGTTGTGCTCAACATGGTTTTAAATATAGAGATATAGCTTTAAATGTTTAATTGATCTTCTCTCATATATTGTCTTATAGGTGGGCTGTGTCATGTGTTTTTTTGTCTGTCCTTGTTATATAATGAAAACGTTCTTCGTTTAAAATGTATTAACAAACACTGAGGAAGGGTTATTCCCGAAAGCTTTGTTTCGTGTTTTAAATAAAGTGAGTTTTTTTATCTCATTTGTTCGTTATTTGGGCATTTTTCTGGCTTTGAATAGAGAAGATTCAAACCCTGGTTGGAGTATTGTTTCATCTGACATATTCTGGAATAGCCATATTCTGTAGAAATACAGTAAAAATATTAAATGCAACTTAGCAAAAATGGGGTGATTAACCACTGAAGATTTAAAATGGAAAGAACAAGTATATAGAATTATAATATTATATGCTTATACTAATTGTAAAGAAAGGGAACGTTTATTTAATCAGATTTTAGACTATGTATTGATAAATATGAATATTATAATAACAGGAGACTTCATCTGTGATTTAAGAGGCAAGTATAAAAAGAAAGAAAATTATATAAGAAAAATGTTAAGAAGTTATAAGCTGTGGTAAGTTAAAACTCTAGGACAACAATTCATGGACTTACAAAAGGGGTATGTATAGAACTAAAATAGATTATTCTATAGCATCAGAAGGTTTGGTTATAGGAGAAGGGGAGGTGGTTGAAACAGGATTTTCTGATAATCTTGCAATATGGCTGGAGATAAAGGAAAACAAGATACATATAAAAAATACACAAAGAAATAAAAAGGATAAATGACAAAGCATGGGATGAAGAAGGAAAGATATTAGTAACATTTTATAAAAATTGGTCTGTTTAAGGAAAAAATATTAAAAAATGTTTCTACAGTGGCAGTATTATGTAATAAAAGTAGAGAAAAAAATATGAAAGAACATATAATGATGCAATGGAAGATTTAGAATATAATGATAGAAAATACTTTGAAAAAGAAGGAATCATATGAAAGAAATCAAGAAAAAATAACTATTATATAAGCAAATGTATTTTTTACAAGGAAAAGAGAAGAAGTATCAAATTACTTAAGCAGTTTTGCAAAGGAAGATGGTATTGTAATGAGAAAAATAAAGAAATGTAAAAGGAGAAATAGAAAGAACTCAGGAAAAGATTATGGATAGGGTATTAAAATATGCACAAGAAATGTTTAAAGAAAAAATAAGGTAGTGAAGAAATGGAAAATAAAACAATTTGAAAAAAAGAGAATAAAGAGATGGAAAAAGGAGATTTGATTAAATGAGATAGATAAAGTATTAGGACAAGTAAATATAGATTTGGCTGCAGGACCAGATGGAATAGGCTATGAAATATATAAAAAATTAAGGGACTGGCAAAAAAAATATTTTTGAAAGATTTTGAATGAATGTTTAAATTAGGGTTTTATGTGTAAAGAAGTATGTAGTAGAAAACTTAAATTAATATAGAAGAAGGAAGATAGAAAACAATTAAAAACTGGAGAATAGTAGTGTTGAATAATAATGATTATAAGATCTTTATGAAAATAATACAAAGGAGATTTGAAATTAAAATGGAAAATATGGAAGATAGTGTATATATATATATATATATATATATATATATATATATATATATATATATATAGTATAAATGGGAAGGGTTTTCAAGAATTATTAACGATATTTAGATAAATTGAGGATGATATTATGACTAGAAAAGAAGGGGCAAAAGTCATGATAGGAGACCTTAATAAGGCAATTTGACACAACTGAACATGAAATCTTATGAGTAGTAATGAAAGAATATCATTCAGAAAAAAAGCTGATTTGATAAATTCAGTATTGATGGGAAAAACAGCATACTTAGCAAGTGTATTTATGCTCCCAACAGTATTGAAAAAGAATTATTGTAGATATTTTTTCTTTTATATGGGGTTCTAGAGTAAACCCAGTTAAAAGAGGAGTTCTGTATGTAAATAAAGAAGAAGTGGGCTTAGGGTTAATTAACACAGTGTCATGTTTTGCTTCATTAAATTTGTACAGTGTTAAAGTGGATAAATGAAAAAGATTTGAAATTAGTAGTAAACTTGAGTAAAATGGTGTTATTAGAAAGTAGAATGTCAACATTTTTGTGGAGACTGGTAATAGATAAACTGCCAATAATAGGAAATATGCCAATAGAAGAAGAAAAGTGATAGACTATGTTTACATTGTCAAAGAATAAGAAACTACGGAACTTGAACTTTTGAAATGTAAAATATTGAAAAAAAGTTATGGGGAAACTATGTAAAGAAGATTTTTTTTTGAAGATAATAAAATAAGTGGATAAAATAAACATGTAAACATGAATATGATTAAATATGGATATTGTAAGAATAATAGTAAGGAATGTATTAAAAGAGTAAATAAGTTATTTTATGTTATATGGGTTACAGGGAATGAAATAATAAATGAAATTATGTTTAATGGTAAATCTGCGGTGGTGCAGCAATAGCGTTGTTGCTTCACAGTAAGAGGTTCTCCTGTTCGATTCTCGGCTGGAGCGCCTTCTGTGTGGAGTCTGCATGTCCTCCCCGTGGTCATGTGGCATTCGAAAGACATGTGTAGAATGGACATGCCTTTGTTGAAGGTTGGGCGTCGAGCTGGCACCTCAGCACCCGTAAAAATCTTCTGGTAATCATTAGCAAACCGGAGTTCCACTGTGGTGACCCCTAACCGGGAAAAGCCGAAAGAAAAACAACAAATGTTTAATGGTAAATGGATTTTAGCAACAATGTTAAGTAAAATCATATGGTGGTCATGGAAAAAGGACTGGAGGTCTAATAGGGATGAAAATTTAGTATGATTATGTAAAAACAGATTTGTATATCTATATATTTGTACATTTGTAAAGATGTAAATATTTTGTAAATTAGTTATTTTTGTATACAAATAAAGGACCCATACTCTTTTTGATATGTGCCATGGGATCTTTTACATCCATCTGACCTACCATCAACTCAAGCAAATGGGACCTCAGTTTAACATCTTATACAATAGAGAGCACAGTCAGTAATGCAGCACCCTGCTTATGCTGCAGTACAGTGTCAGTAATTGGTCTTCCTGGTGTGGGAATAGAACCGACAGCCTTCTGCACCAAAAGTGATTGTGCTACCTGTTGTTTCACTGAAACTGCGAGTGAAAATGAAACAAACATGAAAACAAACAGTAGCCCTTCCAGTTCCTGTGCACTTTCAGTTCTGTCTTGCAACTGCTGTCTTCCTGGAGAATCAGCTAATATTTTGTATGCCCAGAGATAGCCTGCTTCTGCTGTAGCCTCCTCTACCCCCTGACAGGTAAGCTGATCCTCTGTCATGTCAGCATTTCCCCTCTGGTTGACTTTAGAGTCCACAACTTAAACTCTGTTCACCTGTGTCCCATAAATATATGGTTTGTCCAAGAGACTAATTTACAGTCACTGTTTTAATTTGGGTATGCTCATGATACTGTAGTTGTAAAATTGTAAAGATAAATAAAAAGGGGAGAGTTCTTTATTGATGTTCCGAAAATAAACTGAGACATAAAATCAAAGGCTGAGAGAAAACAAGATAAGTAACAGGAGCATGAACAAGATGATTGTTTGGGTAAAACAGATGCTGAAAAATGGAATGAGTGAAGCTAACATACAGACACTACACACTTCTTCATCTTCTTCAGCAAAGGCACCCTTGATAGCTCCAGGTTATACTAAACACCTTAAATAGGTTAAAGGGAAATTAAAGCATAAATTGCCCATATCAGTAAAAGACTCCAGTACTTTTTGTTAGACAAAGGAGAACTTTGCAGCTCAAGTGAGGAGAATTTGATGATAACAGCTAATCTTCAAAACAGAATATTTATTGTCACCACTCCCTTGCAGAGTAACTGCTGAACTTAATCAAAGAGCTCTGGAGAGCCTGGCATGGTTTCAGAATGGCATGCCATTAGGTAACAGCAGTGGTGGCTGGTGACTTCAAATTAAAGGGGGGCTGTAAGAGACAGCTGAATGGGTGGGGCCAATGGGAAGGGGTGTGGTCAACTAGAAAGGGGTGGAGCTATGTTCAAAACCACAACAACTGGAACTTTAATTAAATAAGCTGCCCTGGGTGCCAGACCATCATTATGAGAGTCCAGTCAAGACAAAATGAAGTGTAGAAGAAAAATATTTCAATGCATTGGCTACATAACAATTTACTTAATATTTAGATGGAAACACAAAGGTTGGGAGCCATGAAAAAATAAATTACTTTTTAAATACATTACTGGAATGCCAGTCAAAATCAAGTATAAAAAAAGCAAGCAGCACTCAACTCAAGCCACTTCTCCTTGCACTTCAGTTCTAATTATAATTTATATTCAGCTTTATAAAATTACCAAGTAACATGCTGAAAGTAGCAATCTCTGTGATACCTCCACTTGTAAAAATGTTTCTTATCCAAAAAAAAACTGCTGCCTGACAACAACTATCTACTTGTTTCATGGGGAAGACATGATCGAAGTAAAAAAATGAACAGCAAACAAGAAACAAGCTCAAGAGAAACTGCTTAAAGGATTACTGCACAAGTTATGGACCACACATGATAGATTGGCATTCTGTTTAGTTTACAGGTAAAGGCTGCAAAGATAACTGCAAGTCTCCAACAAATGTAATGAGCTTCTGAAAATACTGTAATCCTGTCATTTACTACAAATACTGTCATATGCATTTCAATACCTAAGGCTTATACGTTATCTAGTTATGTAAATATTCTCTACATGGCAACAATGAAAAGGCTTTCAATGTTGGTATTTCTTTAACAGTATGTTTATTAAAGCTTACTTGCATCTTACAATCTCCAACAAGCTTACCTGATGGTCATTAAAGCATTGCTACTTAAACACAGAGCAACAGGGCACTGCGACAGCATGCATTTTCTGAATAATAATAAGCATAAATCAACAGTATAAAAATATGACAGAAAACCAGAACATTCTGCAAAATCAAGGACAGATGAAAAGCCACGGTCGTACTTGTGGTCTACCTTGGATGGGGGAATACTCTGCACACTTACACTGCATAACTGCTCCTTGCCTTGCTTAGACACATCCAGAGCCACTACAATGGGGAGTAGGGTGCAACAAGTATGCCACAGTTTGAAATGTCTCTGGCTGACGGTGATGGCTCTGACACACATACCTCTCAACCTCAGAGCAAGAAATCTGGACAAAGCCATACATAGAAGTGGAACACAGGCCCAAATATAAGGACAATTTTTAAATATTGCTCTTATAAACTTAGATAATAGAATAGTAGTCAGTCTTGCATTAGTATGAATTTTCTGAAGGGTATGACATCTGGAACTCAAATGTCTGCCATTATTTTCTAACTTCAATCTTTAATGATTTGCCACTAATTTGCCAGAAAACCACAATTTTATGAAAAACAGACCAAAAATGTGATGCAAAAATATAAAATTGCCACACAATACAGCTGGGAACCTGTCAAAGAAGGGACACCTTTTTAATATTAGTACTGTTAACTTGAGTAGATGACAGAATAAGAGCATCTACATGCCTTTCTGAAATAAAAGCAAACTATAACTCTGATCATTACAGTTATTTATAATTGTAAACCCTCCACGTTTTATTCCAAAATTGCCATTTTGTGGAGGGATTATTAGGAGGAGAGCAACATTTTGAGCCAAATTTGGGAATGGTTGAGAGGTTTGGATATTCCTAATTCTGTAAAGTGATTTATTTGCACATACCTCTCAACTTCTTAATGCAGGAAATCTGGACAAGGCCAAATATATTGGGGAAACATACAAACAGTACTAAAAATTGCTCTTGTATAAACTTAAGACAGTTGATAGAATAACAGGTCTTGCTTTAGCATGCATTTTTCTGAAGATTTTGACGTCTGAAACTCAATGACTGTCATTATTTAGTGACTTCATTCCTAAGTGATTTGCCAGAAAACCACAAATTTTATGAGGAACAAACCAAAAATAAGAAGCAAAAATCTATTCATTCTGCAAAAATCTGGACAGTGAGAGGTATAGTTCAGCTGGGGCTGTCTGAGTTTGCTGCCCTTCCCCCCTCACAAACTCATGGTTAAATGGAGATTCCCCGCTGCAGCCATTCCAATGTCCCATTCCTTGTTTATTTCATCCTATTTACCATAAACACTGTAATGTGCATACTGCTTTACTTCTGTGATGATTTGAATTTCATTTGAAAGTTTTATTTTGAATTTTACAGCACAAACCCTAATAGATATCTGCTAAATAAAGCAATGCAGTCTCACAATGAAAATAGACTTAGCATTAAAACTTCTCTTCCCTTGAAACTCACATTCATTGAAACAGCATTGAAACCCACATTCAAAGGAAATATATTTTGCCAGTGGCAGATAAAGATTAACTTTGGGCTGTTTACAAATCATAAGCCCCTTGAACATGAAACATACACATGCTCTTTGATACACCTTCCTGACTGTATTAAATTATATTCCTTGTACAATACAGTACAGTTGTTAGACGGCATTTTAAATTTATTGTTTTGAAAATTTTTCTAGTAAACAATGAAATACAATGCATGCACCAACAGTGACAAAACTGCCCAATTGAGAACATTTCCATCATAAAAGTCTACTCAAACTTCTACAGTCCACCAGTATCAGTAAATATGCACAATCTCTGAAGAAGTAAAAGTCATCTAAATAATTCCACATTAAAGAAATCTGTAACTAATGAAGAGGTTGCTGCTAGCAAACAACTATATGTCATTGTTTCATCTACAAATAAAGTACCTGTTGCCCCTGAGGAATAAATTGCCTATGTTGCATTAAAAAATGATAAGCTAGTAATATCGCAATAGGGAATGGATGGCAAACTGATAACAGGTTCATAGTTACTAAGATGGATTCAGACCTGGTCACAGCACTACTACCGCAATACTTTCCTTCCTCAAAACCGTGAATAAACCTCGAGACTCAAGCTGTATTGTTTCCACCCTCCTCCTAAACCTTTCTAAGGCTTCTGATACCATCTCCCACTCCCTCCTTCTGACCAAACTCTCTAATCTACACTTTCACCCACTTCTATCAACTGGTTTACCAGTTACCTTTCCAACAGGCAACAATCTGTCAAATGGAAGAAATACACTTCCTCATTCCTCAGCACTGTCACTGGTGTACCCCAGGGTTCTATATTAGGTCCCTTACTGTTCAACATTTTCATTAATGACTTCCATCACACTATCCCTAATGCTAAAATCATCCAATATGCAGATGATTCAACAATTATCTGTGCTGCTAACTCCATTCCTTCCCTTATAAACTAACCCAAGATGCCTTCTCAACCACTGAACAATGGATGCTAGATAACCATCTAGCTCTCAATCCATCAAAAACCAAACTCATGATATTCACCCCATTCAAAAGCATAACTATCGACATAAATTCATTCTCCATAACCAGTCACAACAACTCTTCCCTTGAAATTGTTTCCAGTGCTAAACTGTTAGGAGCTCTCATTGATAATCAGCTTAAATTTGATACCCATATACAAACAAACATTAAAAAAATACACCAGAAACTTGGTATGTTCTATCGCCATATTCGCTTCCTCAACCCATCCACTAGATTCCTCCTCTATACCACATACCTCATCCTGTCTCTCCTTTATGGTGCCCCACTCCTAACCAATCTACAATCCTCTATTAAAACAAAACCCTCCTTCTGCTATAACAAAATCGCCAAATTCACCACTGGGTACAGATCCTCCTCCCATCACTGTATTGCCCTCCACAAACTAAATTGGCTAGAGCTTCCCAACTACCTTATCTACACTCAGCTAACTCATGCTCATAAGCTCATTTTCAAGCCCTCCCTCTGCCCCTCCCTTGCCTTAACCTTCACTATGCACCTACCTAGCAGACCCCTAAGAACCAACACTCAGAACCTGATTGAACTCCACAAACCTGCCCGTCCAGCAGGCAAACTTTTGCTCTCTTTTTCCCTAGCCTATCTCTGGAACTCCCTCCCACCTCATATTCACAGCACCTGCAGCCTCCCCACCTTTAAAACTCTGCTCCACTCACACTTAACATATCTCTGGGAATGCTCATGTTCCCATCCTGCATAACATCCCCAGCTACTACCTTACCCCCTTAGCCTACAATCACATCTCCCCTATGGAAACATACATATTGTAAATAACTGCTTATGTTTAATTCATTTGTACATACTTACTCACTATTGTCTTTGATTTAACATCTATTTTAGCAATTATAGAGACTAAAAATTGTAAACTCATATGAATTGTTACATATTGTTCTGCTTTGTCTTCTAATTGTATTAACATTTACTTTGGCTTATATGTATTCTTCTTGTACTTTAACAAACTGTTATTTTATATATTTTATATATTGTATCTATGGAGCTTTTCTCCCCAGGACTCCATTGAAAATGGGCTCATTCGGCCCAATGGACCATCTTGGCAAACAAACTTCAAATAAATAAATAAATAAATAAAATAAATAGGTATCTTCACCAAAACGGACTGCAGCATCCACCCCCTTTACAAGGGAATACAGTATCAGCAATGCATCTACCTACTGTGGGAGTAGAACCCACAGCCTTCTGCATCAAAAGCAAGTATACTACTTGTTGTGCTATTAACAATGCAAGAAGACTCAGCATAAGCAGCACTAAACTTTTGTTCCCCTGCGTCTCACAGCTCCTTGTAAAATTTACTCAACACTCAGCTGTATCTCTTAACTTTGCAGTACAAGAAATCTGGAAAAAGCCAAAATTTATTGGGGGGGGGGACAAAAGCCCAAAAACCAGGGACACATTTTAAACATTGCTTGTATAATGTTGGAAAGTTGCTAGAATAAAATGTTGTGTTACCACCATACATTTCACTGCCAAGTCTTGAACCCAGGGGACCCTGTGCAAAACAGTCAGAGCAACATATCACTGTGCCAAATCAGCTGTTTTGTGAAAGAGAGGAAGACTGAAACTTAAATGGCTACCATTTAGTGAATTCAGTTCTCACCATAGCTGTCAACCTCTTAGCACAAAACACCTGAACAAAGTCAATAATGGGGGAATACAGCCCCCAAACATATTCAGTGAATTCAGTTCTCACCATAGCTCTCAAGCCTCATAGCAAAAAACACGTGGACAAAGCCATTAATAGGGGAATACAGCCCCAAACATATTCAGTGAAGTCAGTTCTCACCATAGCTCTCAACCTTAGCACAAAAACCTTTGACAAAGCCAATAATGGGGGAATACAGTCCCAAAAATTGGGACAAATTTCAAATATCCATGTTATAAATTAGAAAATTGCTGGAGTAAAAGGTTTTGTGTTACCATGTACTTTATGAAGAATATGAAGTCTGAAATTCAAATGTCTGCTATTTTTATTTAACATTTTTTAACCAGGAAAGTCTGCCTTGGAACAAAAGCCAGTTTTCAGCAGAGCAGGGACAAACACTCCAGACACATGTCTTTGTAAAAAGGGAGGACATGCAGACTCCACACAGAAGGCACCCCAGCCAAGAATCAAACCAGAGAACCTGTAGCTGTTAGGCAACAATGCTGCCAGTGCACCACTGCACTACTGACTTTGCAAGGAAAAACAAACATACAGAAACCACAGATTTTATGAGGAACAGAACAAATATGAGGCAAAAATCTGCAAATTTCTTACAAATGGTGGTGGGTAGGGAATTTAGGCCCTTGCCACCTGCGCCCAAGGTACAGGGTTCAAGCCTGAGTATTCTCTACCCACCACCATGTGTTCATTAGCCACCAATATATAGCAACTGGGACATTACACACACACACACACACACACACACACACACACACACACACACACACACACACACACACACACACACACACCTTACCTGCATTAAATCAGCAGCAGCCCTGAATTACACACTTTAAATTAGCAGCAGCCCTGACTTACACACACACACACACACACACACACACACACACACACACACACACACACACACACACACACAACTTACCTGAAGTAAATCTGCAGCAGTCCTTAGCCCTGAATTAAATCCGCAGCAGTCCTTCGCCTGCACACACACCTTAATCCAGTCACAGCAGTCCTGAATCAAAGTCTCCTTAGCCCACCTGTGCAAGCTAACAGCTGGTTTCTGGTTCTCCTGGCTCCGTGAGAGTAGGCGCAGGCTCCAGCCTGCGGGCGATGCAGTCCGGTTTCCTTCTCTTCTGTGCAGCCGTCACCGCACAGACTTCTGGGTTGCAGGGTAGAGATGCCTTTTTCCCCTATCCAGACTGCCTAACACAGCAGTCTGGAGTTCTGTGAGTACCAGGAACTCCAAGCATGCATGTGTGGAGCTCTGGGCCTTGCAATTTTTTTTATTTCTTTCCTTCTACAGGTGGGGGGGGGGGGGGGGGCTACAGTCCTGCAGTCCTATAGCACGAGCCGCCCTTGAGTAACAGCCTTTTATGTCTATGTAATAATCTGTTAAAGCTGTTTGTTTTACCCAGACATCTGAAATGATGGAATCCTAGGCACACATAAAAGGAATAAATCTTCCTACTAATATCTCTTGCTCTGAGATCTGTGCTGTTAAATAGTCTGGACTGTTGTGGCGGCTGGCGAACCACTATGCCTGTGTTGGAAGACGCAGCTTGTGTGTGTAGGATTGAAGTATTTCTTTGACTCTTAGAGACATTCCTGTGAGCAGTGCTGATGCCTGAGGTGTGTGTTTATACAGAGACTTCTGGCTTTCTCAAACATTCATCAGGACTGAAAGGAACAAAAAGATCAGCCACCATAGCAAGACCATGGAGAGGGGATTTGAAGGGTAGGAGGGAAAGGGAGCTCATACCTTATCTATTCAGCATAACATTGTTTCCGTTTTGAAGATTCTAGGTAATGGCCTGGATGATTCCTCAAAGCAGATAAAACTGAAACATAATTTCCATTGTTGGTCCCACCAGTTTCCAGAAAGTAGAAAACACCCATGCACATGAAACCACACACAGTAGCACTCCACTGTGTTGCAAGCACAAATCCTTCAGCTGTACATTCATAAGAAGTGTCTGTCTTGAATAAAACTCTTTATAGACATGGTCATAAAAGGGGGGTGTCCAAGATCTCCTACTGCAGTTGTTTATGAAGAAAGGAAAATGAATGCCACATCAGACTTTGTTGACAAATATTTATACAGGTCGATCTGGCAGCTCCCTGCCTGGTGTCAAAGGTTTTTCTGGCCAAACTTGATACTAGAGAAGCACTGTTCTGTTTCCCTACTGTATCTTGGAGCAGGTCATCATATTTAAGGACTGCTTGATAAATGAGGGCTAGAAATGGATTATGTGAGGCAAATAAATGAAGTATTGAGGAAGTTTATCTCTGCCAAGTCTGTCTGTAGTGTTATGTGTTTGCCCCTTTGTTCTGGTTCTGCATTGACCCTATTGCAGAGTTCTTCTTTTTCCTTCTTCCTTTTTTTAGTCAAAGATGCACAGACAAGACCACAGTGTGCTGTGCTTGGAGTCTGGTACCCTGTTTCTTTTGTCCTTCAGTGTCAAGGGAGTCATTGCATGACAGATTCTTATTCATAGGTGGTTACTGGGCTGTTGACATGAAGGTCTTTATAAGCCTAGCAGTGTGTACCCAATATAATACTAGAGAAACCCAATATAAAGGATCTTGCCAAAACACGAGCTTTTAGTTAGCAATGGTTGTCCAAATCTAGGAGGGTCATGGGTGAAATCCCTGGCAGGAATTTACGGTTTCCCATCCAGTCATCCAGGCTATGCTTAAACAGGGTCATAGAGCTGCTCTGTTTGACGTGAACTGGTATCCTATTCAAGAGGAGTGGCAAATTCTGAGAAACATATCTGTTTCTCCAGCAGGTCCTATTTATGTCGCAGGCCAGCTTAAAGTCCCTGAAGCGGATGACCCTTCTCCCATTTGACTTGCAGATGTGCAGCATTTCCATTAGGTTTGGATCTGAGATTGCTCTGTAAGCCAGGCACAAGTCTCCTCTAAGTAAGTATCTATGCTACTGAGTGGAGTGACAGTGACTTCAGTCTTTCAATGTATGATGTGCTGGAGACCCTGAATTTTCTTGGTTAGAAATCTCTGAGGTCTCTGAAGTTGCTGCAGGTGCCTGGTAAGGTACATACCAAAGGGAGCAATGTACTCAATTATTGGCTTGATGAGGGTCAAGTACAGGGAAGTTATGACTTATTTTGCTGTTGTGGCAATGCCTTTGCTAATGATGTGTGCAATGTAGAATGCTTTCCTTACACAGTAGATACATGGTGGTCAAAGTTTAAGCTACAGTCAACTTGCATTCCCATGTCTCTCACTACTGAGTTGTTACTTAGGGTATTATTATGGGTTTATATCAGAATTGCAAATGTTCACAAGGTCGAATCTGACATTGTCGACACGTAAACAGCGAAACCGCAGAACATCAAAGAGGTAAATGGAAATCTCCGAAAGGGAAGATTTCCATTTACTTCAATGCAGTGCGGTCTCGGAGTTGGAATATTTAAGTAGCGGGGGTTGTGGGGGATGCAGGGGTGCTTGCCCCTTGCTTAAAGCAAGTAGTTCTATTTTTTGACTGTTTGTTATGCTTTTATTAGGTGTTCGATGTTACTGGACTTCGACGATGTGTCGATCATATCGTATTCGAGGTTCAGTAACTTCGAGCATCTAATATAAACCCTATTATTATTTATCTGATAGTCTGCAGGGATATCATTTTTACCGAAGGGGATGATAATGCATTTTTTAACATTGAGTTTGAGTCCATGGCTTTGGCACCAGTCAATGGTTTGTGTAAGTCCCTCTTGAAGTATATTGACATTGTTTGGGGATTCAGTGATTGTACCTAATTTGCAGTAGTCAGCAAACCTAGTCAGCCACAGTCCCTCTGTTTTCACCTGAACTTCTGGGAAGTATATTCCAAACAATAGGGGGCCCAGTACTGACCCCTATGAAACCCCACTGGTGACAAGTTTGCTGGTTGAGGTAAAGTCCCCAACTTTGAATGTGGTCTGTTGGTGAGCTAGTTAGCAACCCACCTGATAACATCAGGGTTGATATTCAATTGGGAGAGTTTATCAATGATGCCCAAGTGTGGGATTGTGTCGAAGGCCTTGGCTAAGTCAAGGTAGACTGTATGCACAGATTTGCCTTCGTCTATGGCTCTGGTGACGTTTTCAAAGAAGTCCACCAGGTTTAATAGGCATGACCTGCTTTTGACAAAACCAAACTGTGTCAGATCAAGGGTTTGGAGATCACTTCTATCCTTATTTATAAGGTCTTCCTCTTTTTTTAATTTCTCCAAGTCTTTTGGGTTTCTAATACCTTGAAGGGAATGGACCCCATTCCTAAGTCAAAGTATGATTAAAGTTCAAGAAATGAGTATTGTTTCAGTCTTTGATTTTAGCTAGAAGTGCTCTTCGCAGCACCCGCAATGTGGCCAGTAATGACTCCTTCTGCAATTCGTATGAAGTTACATGTATCGGTAACATATTTAAGTACGACTGTAAATTCTTTTTTATTAGACCCATTGCTCCTACTACTACTGGAACTGTCTGGGTACCTTTCTTCCACATTGTCCTCATTTCTGTCTCCAAATCCTGATATTTTATGACTTGTGTCTCTCTGTACATAAGACACTGTAGTCATTCGGTGCAGCAAAATCAGTAATCAATGCTACTTTTGTCTTCTTTTCATGGACTACTATGTCTGGTTTTCTTACATCTATTTTTGAACTGTTGGTAATGGATGACCCCATGTGATATAAACTTCATCATATTCTATGATGCTTTGTGGCTCATATTTCCAGTGCTTTTCAGATGCTTCAGTATTATAATGTTTGCACAATCCCCAATGCAACAGTCTTGCCACATTATTATGCCTTTCAGTATACAGTCCTTCTGCCATTAGTATATCACAACCAGCAACAAGATGTGCAACTGTTTCCAGTTCTATTTTACAAAACCTACATTTGTCTTTTTCTCCCACATATTCAATGGACTTTGTAAACCAACTTGTACGTAGTCCACTGTCTTGGGCCGCCAACATTAACCTTTAATCTTTTGGTTAAAATTCTCCTCTCCTTAACCATTCTTGCATTAGATCCTGATCAACAGGAGGTTGATCCAAGAGTTTCCTATGCTTACTACTACGTTTATGCATTTTCCACATTGTTTGCCGTCTCATCTGATCCTTTACCTTATATTCTTTCTTTTGCTTTTTGGCACATTCAGTTGCTGCCTAATTTTTATCTACTTCTGGTTTGATTTCCATTCCCATTTGACACAGATATGCTTCTCTAAAACTAAGCAGGGAAGTCATCTTCACTATGTTTGAGTCTTGTGAGGTTATCAGATATGTATGCAGTCCAACTATTGCAGATTTATACATGTAGTCAATTTCAAGGAGGCCCATACCTCCTATGGAATGGGGAATATATAGTCTTGGCATGCATTGCTTTTTTAAAATCATTTGATGAGCATGAAGCATCCTTCTTGTTTTCTTGTCCAAACTGTCCATCACCTTTTGGGGCCAGTCAGTCACTCCAAAACTATAAGTTAGGACAGTAAGAGCACATTGATTTATAGCTTGAACGTTGTTCCTAGATGTCATTGTTGTCTTTGTATTAAAGTCTTCTAAAATATTCCTAAGTTTTATTCACATTTGTTCATGTTTTATTGTTTTTCCCTCATCAACTCCCAAATATTTATACACTCCCTCTTGCTCAAGTTCTTTTATATCACATTCCTGTTCAAAATTGTTTTCTTGGTGCTGCAGCTTTCTTGCTTTAAAGGCTGCTTTTGCACATTTATCAAGACCAAATGACATTCTTATATCATCTGAAAAAGTTTTGACCACTTGCAGTTGTGCTTTCAGTTCCTCATCTGATGAACTATACAGTTTTAAATCATCTGCAAAAAGAAGATGAGGAGTCTTTACACGTTGTTGTTTTCTGGGAGCCAAATTATAGCCATGACCTAATCTGTTAAGTAGACAGCTTTTTTTTTTTTTTTTTTTTTTTTTTTTTTCATAGGTTCATACTAGGCTATCTGCCCGAGGGCATTTACAAGCCTAGCCCATAGTTTTGTGGCTTACGCCACCCCTTTAGTATGGGGAACTATACCCATTATTTTGCTGTGCCTCTGTCGAGCAGTGACACTGAGGTAATCCCTGGGGTATATCTGCGATCTCCCATCCATTGGTCAAGATTTCTCTTGAACAAGGCCAGCGAGGTGCTCTGCCTCACATATACCGGGATTTTATTCCACAGCATAGGGAGTCTTTGGGTGATGAATCTATCCCTCCAGCACGTCCTATTAATAGCCGTGTCGAGGTTTAAGTCTCCCGCCCTTGTGGCTCTGACGGATCTAGATTTTTTGAGGTGCAGCATATTCATCAAATCTGGGTTTGACATGGCCTTGTATGTTAGGCAAAGGTCACCTCTGAGCAAGCGGTAAGCGACTGAATAGAGCTCAGTCTGCTAGCTTAATGGGTTAAGGGCAAGACAAAAGAGCAGTGGTGAAAGAGAGTCACCCTGGCATATCCCCCTTTGAATGTTTATCCTTGGAATAATAATTTGTCCTTTATCATGGCTTAACTCCAAAGTAGTTTGCCACTGTTTCTTGGTTGCTATAATGTAATTGATCAGTGTAGGGTGTATCTTATACATCTTTAAACACTCTTTTTTCCATGAATGCGGGATAATGTCAAATGCATGTTTGTAGTCTATCTATGCTATACTTAGATTCTTCCCCTTTTTACAGTTGTCCATTATGACTTTATTGAACATCAATTGATCCTTTGCTCCATATTACTTTCTTTTATTACCCTTTTGTTCTATTGCCATGATTGAGTTTTCTTCTAAATGACTATAAAATCTGTCGACATCAATTCCAGTGCATAGTTTATATGTCACCAGAAGACAAGTTATTGGTCTATTGTTTTTAGGATAGCTTGCAGGTTCACTCTTAGGTAGAGAGTATTGTTTTTCCTGTTGTTAGCCAAGTTGGTGTCTGTTCAGGGTGTGCATATAAACAGTTCTTACTCATCGACAAATCTTCATGTAAAGCTGTTGATACGTTTAACCAGAAGTTAGGTACTGCATCTCTGCCTGGGGTTTTCTAGTTAGGAGCTTTTATTAACTTTTTTTAATCTCTCTGCCTGGTACTTCATCCCATTGAATATCCTTTACTTTTGAACTTCTTATTCTTTCTTTTACTTCTTCTATCCATTTAGCATCTTTTTTATGTTCCACAGGAGGGTCTTCATAGATATTTCTCCAAAATGTATCCATTTCTTCTTTTTTTTGGTGGTGTTTCAATTCCTTTTGCCTTATTTCTCAATTCTCTATAAAAAAAATTTTGGGTCATCAATAAATTACTTATTTTGTACTTTTCCTTTATATTTATCTGTATATCTTCTAAGTTTTTCTGCCTGTGCTGATATTTGAGTTTATCAATGATGCGTGAATGTGGGATTGTGTTGAAAGCCTTGACTAAGCCAAGGTAGCCTGCATGCACAGATTTGCCTTCGTCTTTGGATCTGGTGATGTTTTCAAAGTAGTTCACCAGGTTTAACCTGCCATTGACAAAACCAAACTGTGTCAGGCCAAGTGTTTAGAGATCACCTGTATTCTTCTTTATACGTCCATGATAATTCATTCCATGGCCTTACAGATAAGGCTGGTTAAGCTTATGGGTCTGTAGTTCCCAGGGTCTGTTGCTGTACCCCCTTTATGAAGGGGGATAACGGTTGCTGTTTCCATTCAGCAGGGTCAAAACCATTACTCAGGCTATGGTTGAAGAGAGTACCTAATGGAGTGGCTAACTCATGCTTTAGAGCATTTAAAACACAAACAGGGATGCCATCCTGTCCCATAGAGGCTATGTTTGTGGCTGTTGTGGGACCGGATGGCATCCCTTCATCCCATAAATGCCACCCAGTATCTCTCAAAATGTTGAGGTATCATATGGAGTAGATATACAGATTTTCATCATTATATCACTGTTGTAGTAATGCTGACAAATGGGATGTATCTTGTCAAGGATACTGTACATCTGGCCAGTATGCCAAAATCTAGGTGCTGCTTTGTTATGCACCTTACATCTGACTTTAGACCTAGGCATTAGGGCTGCCTGCTGGTATGTAAGGGATGTACAAGCACCAGAATCCTAGGCACTTCTTTACTGCCAGTCCTGGAAGCAAGATGTCATCAGCAGCTCAGTCTGCTAGCTGTTTGAAAAAAAATCCAGTTTTGCCACTAAGAGTGAAAGCTAAGTATCCAGTTGGGGACCCTTTCTCATTTTTCATATTAATAGTTTGGAATTTTTTTAATGTCATCTATGAGAGGCCATTTACCTACATGGACAGATATTCACCATGCTTTGTTTTGTTTAGGGCTTGAGCATAAATTTAGGGACTGTACCATTTGTTGGGCTTTTGTCGCAAAAACCCTAAGGAGCCATCTCTCTTCACTAAACATTTACTTATGGAATAAATGTCTGAAGGCTCTTCTTGGAGCCACCATGTGCTCAGAAGTTCCTGCCTCAGATGTCCCCTCACATCCAAAATAGAAAACCAAGAAGCAGAAAGAGCATGTTGCTTCTTTGCCTTCCTTCTCTAGGCCAAAGTTGGATGTACGCATTGAGGGAGTTAAGACTGCAGACCATCAAACCTCTGGGCCTCTTCCCTCTGGCATAGCCCTGCTGGAGGCTGACCAGGAACATTCCACATTCACATTCCATCTGTCCAGTCAGATGGCTGCTAAGGCCGTGAAGAGGTAACTCAAGCTAGTCGTTTCAGAGGGACTGGCTGGTGTTCCTCAAATCTTAGTATATGAGGGCATTCCTGGTTATCTGATGGAGGCACATTTGGGGTCATGTCCTTCTCATGTAGTTTCTAAGAAGCCCTTAAAAAGATAAAGCAAAAATCCAGTCAGTTCTGTGTTAAGAGATCCTCAACAAGACTGGCAGGATTTTTCTCCGGGAGTGTTCAAAGTCCTTGTGGCTCTTAAATTCCCTTCAGTTCTTTGCTTCCATTCTGTCTACCCCCCTTAAAAGAAAAAGGGACACATTATCTGAAGAAGAGTCTTCCTCTGAGTCAGAATAGGTTTATTCTTCTCAGATTTGCTGAACCTGAAGATGCAATGTCATCTGATCTCACCTCAGTAACAGCTCTGCTTTGGAGAAGCTAGTCAGGAAATGATGCAGCATTTCATCTGAGAAGTCAGACAATTTCCTGAGTGTCAAAAGAGATATTATAATCTCTTTCATATGAAAGTTCCAGGCCTCCTCCTGTCCACCCCCCCCAAGTTCATGAATCTTTAGAGGACACATTCCTTGCTACTTCTCTAACTCCTTAGTCAAAGACACCTACACCAAGAAAGCCTGACAGGTATTACAAAGTCCCTGATATCCATAGGAACTTTTATAATACTCTCATCTGACCCTGCAGTTATCTCTACAGATGCTGACAAACCCTCTACGCTTTTCCCATCTTCCAGTGCTCTCACAAATGGCAGAGATAGTCATACTATGGATAGATATGGGAAAAAAGATTACAGTTTGGCTTTCCTTGCTTTTAGCTATCAGACATACATTAGGATGTTTCCTATCTTGTTTTTGACAACATCAACAAACTTATGCCTAATATCCTTGGGTGTGACTCTAAAACAGTATTACAAAATATGAAATCTAATGTTGTCCTTTTCATTCATTCCTCAACTGTTGGTTTTGAATCCAAGACTCAGATCCGACTCAGCCAGTTTTTCCAGATCATCGGATCCTAGAACTCTTGAGCAGCTTCCTTTACCCATAATGCCCCTACAACCTAACATACCCCAGATTTCATTTTGCGCCATTATTTGTCATACATGCATTCCTAGCTCCCCAGCAATTTTGATATAATCTTCAGATTTTTCCTTCCAGTGGTATTTTTAAGTTACTAAATATTTTGTATTTTCCCTTTCTTCTTCTTCCTCCATCCCACAATTTACTGTTTTAGCATCATTCCTCATCTTATTTTATTGCTAATTTACTGTTTGGGGGTATTTCTTTAATTACTATTGATGGTATTCCTTTGTGCTCCTTCCATCATATTAACTATCATTGTTAGTAGTTTCTCCCTTCTGTCTCTTTTCCTTTTCATAAAGAGGAAAAAAAAACTTTTGTTTGTCTGTCATATTGTTTCTCAGCCTTATGGTTAAGAACTTATATTGACCTGTTGGTAGTGTTTATAGGATGTCAGAGAAACCTTCTGGGTTTAAAAAGTATATTTCTTGTGAGCATAAGATCCCACATTCTGATGCCCACAGGGAGAAGTTCTTCCTTGTTGGTTGCCAAGGAGGTGTGCTCTCCTTCAACATGGTGGAGAGGGTTCTCTCCCAGGGATTGAGACCCCAGCCCATTGCCTTGGACTCCGCCCAGGCTGCCTTGGATTTGGTCATGACTCCCATCAACCTGTCCCAGGGGCAGCCCGTGCCAGAGGACCCCCAGGTGGATCCCATTGTGAAACCCCCCCATGACTTATGAGCCCTCTTCAGAGAGTCCCACTGAGGAGGCCCCACGTAAGCATTTATGTAAGAGGAGGCACATGGACTCACCCGTGTCCCTCACAGAAGATACTGACTTGGATGAAGGTGAGGGTTCCCCCCAGGTTACCTCCCGAGGATGTCTCCTTTGGAGACATCATTGAAATCCTCCACCAGAGGGGAGGTTGGTCAGCCCCAAAACCCTCAACGGACGACTCAGTATTCTTGGAGGCATTTGGCATGGGCCCATCTACATCCTGGGTGTCCCCTTCTGAAGATCCATTAGTGGATCTTATCACCACGTGGGCATGGAAGGAGCCTGACACCATAGAGCCAATACCCAAACACCCAGACAGAATCCTTTCTCCTCCCACAGGCTTGGTACAAGGGATCCCATGTGAATGCTATGGTGGTGGCGGCTGCCACCAAGAGAGAACTGGCTCAGGAAAGTTCTTCGGTCCACCCTCCGGACAAAGAGTCTAGGGCAGTGGACCACTTTGGGAAGCAAGTTTTTTCTTCAGCGACGTTTTCCATACAAACGCTGAATTATTTGGCACACATCATTTGACTCCAGTGAGACCTGGTCACGGAATTTGCTGTGTCGCCCCCAGAGGCCTTGTCACCAGAGGACAAGTGGCTGTTCTCGGCAAAAATGTCGACTCTGAAATCTATTTCTAACACGTCCATGCATCTTCTTTCCCATGCCACAGAAGGAGCGGCTAGGGCGGCTGGGATTGGCATAGCTATGAGGCGGCATGCCTGGCTCAGACTCTGTCAATTCATGGATCCCTTCATGGAGTCTTTCACGAATGCTGCTTTTGACGGTTCCTCCCTTTTTTGGGAAGACAGTTCGTGACACCTTAGTCCAGAGTGAGAAGGATGGGAAGACTCTGTCTGCCATCAGAGTGCACTTCTCTAGCCCTCAAAGATCCTTTTCTAGGAATCAGAGAGGGCAGAAGAAGATGTGGTTCAGAAAATCTCTGTTTTCCTGTGACACTCAGGATAACTCATCCCCTAGAGGCAGAGGGGGACAAGACAGATGCCTCCCCAGAGGCAGTGGGGGTCCGAGGAACTTTGGGTCAAGGGAGACCTTCTCGGACCGACCCAAGCAGCAACCCTGATTAGTTGCCCGACTGTCCTATTCTGAAGACAGTCGGGGTAAGATTGTCATTGCACCTAACGGCTTGGGAGTCCATCACGATGGACCGTTGGGTGCTCCAAATAACATCCAGAGGATACTCCATCCCGTTCATCACCCCACCTATACAATCAAAGCGTCTCCCGGATGTCCCAGCCACTCAAAGGGAAGCCGCAGTGCACGAGATTTCAAACCTGCTTTACAATCGAGACATCGAACCGGTCCCCCCAGATCAGTCTGGTTTAGGTGTTTATTTCAGGTTCTTTTTAGTGCTATAAAAGACGGGGGACATCAGACCCATATTGGACCTGTCCACCCTGAACCTGTCGGTAGCCAAGCAGAAATTCTGGATGGTCACCTTACAGTCCATCCTGTCTTATCTCGGAGGATGTGACTGGATGTGCTCAATGGACCTCCAGGATGCTTACTACCATATCAAGATTTGCAGAAGCTCCAAGAGATTTCTTCACTTCCGGCTGGGAGCCAATCATTTCCAGTTCAGAGCCCTACCCTTTGGTCTCACCACAGCCCCCAGGGTGTTTACCAAGGTTATGGCAGTAGTAGCTGCTCACCTGAGGCTTCAGGGAATTCAGGTGTTTCCTTATCTAGACGATTGGCTTCTCGCTGCTACCACCAAGCATCTACTTTGCATGGTCAGAGACTCCTTCATGCATCTGGCAGTCAATCTAGGGATCACCATCAGCATCTCCAAGTCCCGCCTAAATCCGACACAGACCTTGGAATTCATAGGGGTACGGTTGGACACTCTACTATTACAAGTTTGTCTCACTCAGGACAAGATCCAGAACCTACGGGCCTATGGGTTAGTGATCCTCAGCCCCAGGACACCGATGGTGAGTGACGCTCTCCGCGCACTAGGCTCCAAGGCAGCAACAATTTCAATTCTACCATGTGTGCACCTTCACATGAGGGTGCTTCAGTGGACCTTGGCAGTTCAGTGGTCTTGGTTACACATCCCCATGGTCTACCCTATACGGATCAGCAAAGCCTGCAAGACTTCTCTTCTTTGGTGGCTCCAATCGCCGGAAATCTTGGCAGGTCGCCCATTCTTAACATCCCACAGCCCAAGCCACAGTGACCACAGATGCCTCCCGGCTCGGGTGGTGAGGCACTTTTTGGGAAGGACAGTCCAAGGCACGTGGTCCCAAACCGAGACCAGATTGCATATCAGTGTTCTGGAGATGAGGGCAGTGCTTTTAGCATTGTAAACCTTTCACACTGTTCTTCCCCCAGGGACAATTGCATTTTAGTCAGACAACATGTCCGTTGTCTTGTACATCAGCAAACAAGGAGGAACCAGATCTTACCCTCTCTGCCGCAAGGTCATGAGAATGTGGGAGTGGGCGATTTCCACCAGTCAGTTTCTGATGGCAATGCACATTCCGGGATGCTCCAACATTTTAGCGGACAGATTGAGTTGGGCTATTCTAATGCCATACGAGTGGTCTCTGAAACAGTCAGTAGCGGAGGAGATCTTCCTAGCATGGGGTCACCCTTGCTGTGATCTCTTCATATCTCCTTCCAACGCGAAGTGCAGCGAGTTCTTCACTCTAATCCCCTCCCCAGGGGACTCCCCCAGAGATGCTCTAGTCTATGCTTGGCCTCCTGGGTTACTGTATGCCTATCCTCCGCTACCTCTAATTCCGAAGTTTCTTCAGAAAGCATACCGACTGGGGTGCAAAGTGATCCTCATTGCACCGTTCTGGCCGAGTCAAGTGTGGTTCCCCTTCCTCTGGCCTCATGCTGTAACAACTCCACGGATTCTAGATCTCTGCCCGGATCTCATATCCCATCCCTCGGGCATCAGTCCACCCGACCTGGACAGCCTCAAGCTGATGGCTTGGTTGCGCCAGTTCCCCTGATTGCTTGGGCTCCCAGTTTATCATCTTCGGTAAAGAGTATTCTGGTAGCATCCCTTAAAGCTTCCACTAGGAAGGTTTACCGCAGCAAATTGAAATGCTTCTCTATTTGGGCTTCTCAGAGAAACATAGATTCATTTACTGCCCTGGTTCCTGCAGTCTTGGAGTTTTTGTCATATATTTTTCAACAAGGGGCTAGTTCCTCCACAGTGAAAGTACAACTGGCAGCCATATCTAATTTTCATACTGGCGAAAATTTGAATGTTCTGGCCTCATTGAGATTGTGCAAGGCCTTTCTAAAAGGTACTTTTCGCTTGCGTCCCCCGGTTAAGAATTCCGTCCCCCCCTTGGGACCTTACTCTAGTTCTGCAGGCATTGGTGGCACCCCTTTGTGAACCAGCAGCATCAGTAGACTTAAAATTTCTGTCCTGGAAGACAGCCTTTTTAATGGCCATTACTTCAGCTAAAAGGGTTTCTAAGATCCAAGCTTTGTCTGCCATGCCCCCCTACTTGATTTTTCATAAAGACAGGGTTTTGCTTTGCACAAACCCTTCTTTCATACCGAATGTGGCTTCTGAATCTAACATTAACCAGATGATTAATCTGCCTGTGTTCTTTCCAAATTTCCAGAACAAGGGTGAATATAAGCTACACTTGCTAGATGTTCATAGACAGTTTCATTCCTATCTACACAAGACTAAGTAATTTCATAAGTCTGACCAATTATTCGTGTCCTTTTCTAGACCCTTTTTGGGCAAGGCCATTTCCAAGGTCTCCTTAGCCAGGTGGATTACACAATGTATACTGCGTCTATAGGGATAAAGGCCTATCCCCATCTGGTCCTATTAAAGCCCATTTCACCAGATCTATAGCAACTTCTGCTGCTTTTTGGTCTAGGATTTATCTGGATGATATCTGTGCATCAGCGACCTGGGCAAGGTCACACACATTCATCTCTCATTATAAGTTGGATTTGATCTCTAAAGGGAGAGCATCCTTTGGCTCTGTGGTGCTCAGGAATATCCTTCCATGAGGGCCTCCCAGGAGTTTTGGTAGCTGGGGACTCTGTCCCACAGGTTGCAGATAAATGAAGTTAACTACTTCAGATAAAGAAGTTATGTACTCACCATAACATTCCACCTGAGTAGTTATACTTCATTTTCTGCAACCGTCCCTTCCTCCATCCCCCGAACCTGTTCTAGGTTAACTTTATTGAGTTGCTAATAGTTTGGTTAGTGGCAAACTCGCTCTGAGGGAAGGTAGGACAGGTGAGGGATTATGGGTAAGGGGAGGAGCTTGGAGCAGATGCTTGATAAAATGTTGCCAGCTCTGATCCGATATGGATCCGAATACCCACACGTTGCAGAAAATGAAGTATAACTACTCAGATGGAACATTATGGTGAGTACATGACTTCTTTTTTAGGCATACACCTTCTTTTTGTATGTCCTTTCTCCCTAAACTGGTTACATTATACCATGTCATACCATTAATTAATTAAATGTGAAAAGTCCCCACAAAAGAAGCATGATTTAGGCTGACCAGCATATCTTGATATCTATCTAGGACCAGCCACAAAAATAACACTTCCCAAGTGTTTCACCATATTGTTTTTCACATTTCCAAACAGCTTTCAAACTCTGTCCTTTATTCCATAAGTGTCTCTCATTTCTATCTTTCACATTATTATAATCAGTTTCAAACAAGCCCTACTTGCATTTCTTAACATTGTCTTCTTCCAGTTCATCATTTCAAGACTGCTAAGCAACATTTTTAACACATAAGTTACTATCGGCAAGCAAATAATTGTTCCATGGGTAAATGTCCTTCTTTTTGTTACACAGTTCGAAAAATTTCATCATCAGTCCATCAGTTTTAAATGTTAAATCACAAAAGTCTCTGTCCCAATATGTATAAAAGACTGAATTTCTTGTGCTTTAAAACCCAGAACATTTACCAAATTGCCCCATACATAATATCTCTCTATTACAGTGCCATTTTTTTGTTTTTATTCTCACTGTTGGTCTTCTGTTCCTTATTTTCTTCAAAATTTCTGACAGTATCCATTTCCCATTAAATTTTATCTCATTCATCCTTTCATTCCAGACAATCCATATTAAACAAAGCAATTTTTCATCTAATCTATCTACATCGTTTTGTTTCATATTTTCATAATATCCATATCCTATGTCCATATTTATACTTTTGACACTTTTCAATCCTTTTATATTATCTTTTCCATGTATCTCTTCCCATAATTGATTTACTCTCTTACATTTCAGAAAAAAACATGTCCAGTGGTCTCTGTTTCCCCACAGTATGTGTAAACTCTTTCATTTATTTTCTTATATGGCATGTTTGCTTTTACTGGAAGCTTATTGATGGACAGCACACCACAAAAAGAAAATTAGCACCTCCCCCAAAAAAACACATACACAGGTGTAAGACCAAAAGATCCACCAAGGGCACTATGAAACACCAGGCTACCAGAGGTAAAATCAAAAACACTTTATTAATGCTTTATCTGGATCACTGTTTCCATCCTATAACAGAAGGACTTCATCAGGTGTTTTTGATTTTACCTCCATAGTCTGGTGCTTCATAGTGCCCTTGGTGGATCTATTTATGGACAATCTCCACAGGACATCTATACATTCCACATATTTTTCACATCTTTTCATTCCTGTTTTTATCTCTCTTATTTTCTTTTCTCCCAAATCTTTCCAAGGATAAATATAATATTTTCATTATATTTTCATACCATTCTTTCCTATTTTTCTGTATTACTTAAATCAATTTTCCATAATAACATTTTCTCCTAATATATTTTCATTTCCATGCAAACAATTAATGTGCTTCTTTTAAAACATTTAAGCTTTTCCCAAATTGATTTATATTTTACTTCTATTATTTTTATTAGCAATGTTTCTTTTTCTTTTATTCCTATTAATAATTTATATAAATTCAAGGAAGCTATATGCACAATTGGATTTATGAAACCCAAACCTCCTTCCTTTTTCTTAACATAAAGCATCATCTTTTAATGGGGTTCAGTCTAGATCCCCATATAAAAGAAAATAACACAGATAATTTTTTTTCACATTCCACTGGTATCATAAACACATTAGCTAGATGTGTCATTTTACCTAATATTATTGAATTGAATAAACATACTTTTTTTCTTATATGTAAGTTTAAATGTTCTCCAAACATACAAATTATCCTTATTTTATGTATCATGTTCTTCCGTTGTGTCAGTTTCTGTTGCTTGTTACCAGATCTTATTCCCAAAATTCCTATTTCCAGTCCTTTACTCTTTTCCTCATTAATATTCACATCTAACATTCCTAATTATTTATTCTCATCCATTCTTTATTTTTCATAATTATTACTAGGTCATTTGCATAAGAAAAAAATACTGGGATCTGAATTCCCTCTGGCGTGCAATATTTAGCTTCCTCCAATGCCAAATTTATCTTACTAACAACTGCATTCATAATTAATGCAAATAAAACACTACTTGCTGGACATCCTTGTTTGATATCACTTTTAATTTCTATTTTCTCACTTAACCAACCAATAACTACTAGTTTTACTACTACTAGTTTTACTTTATTTCTTTTATACACTAATACCAATATATTTACTATTTTATTACTTATATTATAGTCTTTTAAAATGTCCAGTAGTCCTTCATGCTGTAACTTATCAAATGCTTTACTTACATCTCCTATTAATATTTTCGACTCTTGTCATTCTGTTTATCACATCATCTACCAATTCTCTTATAATCATTAAAAGCTCTTAGCTCCCTTTTCCTTTTATTCCAAAAACTCTCTCATTTAGTAGCTTATTAACTTTGCTTACTAATCTTTTTTCTATTATGTTCATAAAAATCTTTTGGTCAACATTGTTCAACAGTAATGGTTTCCAGTTTTTATATATACTCTTTCTCCATCTTTCCATATAAATTTCACTGCACCAATACATATCCTTTCATCATTTACCCCTTTCTCAAACCACTCATTTAACACCTCTAGAAATATTCTTTTTGCCAGTCTTGCATATCTCTGTACATTATATATTCATTTCTGTCTAAACCTGTAGCTGCTTCTACATTTACTGTTTTCAAACATTTTTCTACTTCTATCATTGTAATCTTTTCTACCATTCTCTTATTATCTCCTTTAGCTAATTTTTTATGTTCCATTTATGTTTCCCTATAGTTTCACATTTGAAAAAAGTATTCAGAATGTCTTTTTATTATCTGCATTTTCTCTTTTTGCATATTAACTACATTTCCTTCATTATTCCTTAGTTCTCTTGTTATACTTTTATTTTCTTTAACCATTTCACTTAGATATGGTGCTACTTCTTCTTTTCTTCCTTGTAAAAATACCTTTGTTTAAATAAATGTTTTTTTTAATTTTTTCTTGATTAATTTCATATAATTTTCTTTCTTTTTCTAAAAAAAAATGTTAATTATTATGTCTTTAAAGACTTGATTACGAATGTCCTGTATTTACAACCGTTTTGAATTATTTTTGCCCTTTGCCATTCCAGTACTTCTTTTTATATTTTTCTTTTAAACTAATTCACCAACTTGC
This sequence comes from Protopterus annectens, assembly GCF_019279795.1. Taxonomy (NCBI): domain Eukaryota; kingdom Metazoa; phylum Chordata; order Ceratodontiformes; family Protopteridae; genus Protopterus; species Protopterus annectens. Next base: position 746,018,303 of record NC_056733.1, on the reverse strand, counting down.
CCAGTCTTTATAAAATATTCTCATGTCTATATGAGCTAACCATAATTGAAGTATTACATTCCTTACATATTCATTAAAATCTGCTTCATTGATTCTTTTTATACCTCTTCTCATTTTTATATAACCTATTTCTTTGTTAATTTTTATCCAAATTGCTACATGGTCTAAGAAACCCATACTTTTCACTCCTTTATGTAATATTTTTAAACTCTGTGATAATATAAAACAATCAATTTCAGTTATCAAATTACTCTTTTTTTATGCCCAGTGTTTGTTTTCACATAAATACATTTTTCCACTTTTAATCAAGTCTGAAATAGCCTTCACATAATGCCCCTTATTTTCTCTTACATCTTAAATCACTGTTAAAGTCTCCCACTACTATAATTTCAATATTCAATCTAACATAATCAAGCATTTTTTTCTAAACATGATCTCTCTTTGTTTCTGTAAAGTGTCTGCAAAAAGTGTGATCACCCTGTATATCTGGTTCTTCCATGTTATATCTATTATTAATCTTCTTCTTCTTTCGACTTTTCCTGGTTAGGGGTTGCCACAGCAGATTACCTGTCTGCTCATGATTGGCAGTAGAGTTTTACAGTGTCGAGTTGCCAGCCCGGCACCCAACCTTCCTCAGAGGGCACACACACGCACACACTCACACCTAGGGCCAATTTAGAGTGTCCAGTCCACCTACAGATGTCTTTGGGATGTGGGAGGAAACTGGAGCACCCGGAGGAAACCCATGCAACCACAGAGAGGCCATGCAGACTCCGCACAGAAGGCACCCCAGCCGAGGATCGAACCAGAGAACCTCTTGCTGTGAAGTGGCAACGCTAACCGCTGCACCACTGCGGCTGTCCATTATATCTATTATTAATACCCTTCCTACTACTACTAATGTGTAATCCAAAATTTCTATACATTCTATACAAAAAATTGCTATGCCTGAGCATTTTTCTTCTCCTATAGTCCATGTAACCTTTCCTTCCCATAACCATTTACTTGTATTCTTTCTTCCTCTGTTGTTATTCTTATACCTGTCAATATTATGGTATCCATATCTAACAATCTACACCATTCCAGTACTCCTAACGTTTGTTGAAACTTCTCTCTACTATTCACATTTATGGCTAGGATTCTCACTTTGTGAAAAGTTTCTATTCTTTTATCCTTTTCCTTTTTTTCTTTCTTCTTATCCCTATATTTTTAAATTTGCACATTCACTCTCTTCCCAATATAATTTCTTTTACTTTTAACTCTTATCCATTTATCTTCCTCTTCCTCATTTGATGTACTTAATTCTTCTTCTGTCTCTCCTTCTTTTCATCAGGCTTATATACACATTATACAACAATTGAATAATTAGTTAACTCATTAAACCATTTACCCTTTAAAGCAAACTTCTCCAATTCAATTTCCCATTAAGTCCCATAGGGACCATTGTATTAAATTTCAAAATGTAAATACTTTCTTTATATAGACGTTTTTCCTTTAAAACATTTTCATCCATACAAAAACAATTAATTTGTTCGAAACTGCTTCCCTTCAGTAATGAATAATCATTGTTATGTGATTTCATAAAATGAGCAATTGTTTTTTCTTCTTTACAATTTTTAATGTCCCTAATACGTTCCATAAATCTTAACTGAAACATTCTTCTCATTTCTCCCACATAGAACATATCACAAGGACAACTCAAAATGTAAATTACCCCCTCTGATTCACATCACATGAAAATCTATCTTTGGGAATAAAGGAAATATTATTAATACATTCAAAACACTTAATGTGTGGACACACTGAACATCTCCCACATTTGATTGTACCTGTTTCCGTTAACATTCTAGGTACTGGTAGATTTGGTAAAGCAAATAATCCATGTACCAACATGTCCCTTATGCTTCTACCTCTCACATACGATCTCGAGAGATGTTTTGGTAAAATATTTACTAAAAATTTATCATGCATCAAAAATTCCCAGTAATGCTCCAGCATCCCTATTAATTCCTTACTTCTAATGTTATACATAGAGACAAAATAAATCTTTTGCATTTGATTTGACTTCACTTCTTCCATCTCATGTATTATTTTATTTCTCTTATTTTGATTATTTAAATTCCTATAGTATACCCTATATATTGCCTCTTTAACCATAACTGAACTATACCCTCTCTTTATGAACATATCAGCTGATTTACAAATTTCATCCTTTAAAAGATCTTCCTTATTACAAATTCTTGACAGCCTTAAGAATTCATTATATGGAAGGGCAGCTATTGTATGGGGTGGATGGCAACTCGATGCATGTAAAAACTGGTTACCATCAGTAAATTGTCTATGCACTCCTGTTAGGATGGTACCATCCTTCTTGCCCTCTAACTCCAAATCTAAAAAATGCACCTTATTTCCTTGTTGTAAACCATCAAAACTGAGGTCAAACAGATTCTGGTGCATCTCTATTATAAACTTATTAACCTTTTCTGCCCCTCTTTCGCACACAAAAATCAAATCATCTATGCAACGAAAATAATTCTTAACATGTTGTTTCATAAATTCCTGCCTAAACAGAAATGTTATTTCAAAGGACATAAAAAGATTTGCATACATGGGGGCAAGATGTGCCCCTATGGCAGTCCCCTGTTTCTGTCTATACATTTCATTATTATAAAGAAATTATTCTGCAAACAAAAGTCTACCATCTCTGTTATGAACATGGACAGAGGATTATCCCCTTAAAATATGATATAGCAGTTAAACCATCACTATGTTTAATGGATGTGTATAGACTTCTCACGTCCAACACAATCCAATACAGCTCCCTTTTCCACTCAATTCCAGTAATCTTTGTTAGAAAATCAAAACTATCCTGTATATAAGAAGTTTTATTTGCATAAGGAAGTAACTTTTCATGTAACAATAAACCCATATTATGTAAAAAATAGTTGCATGCTGATACAATCAGTCTTTCTGAAGGTTTTCTCAAATTTCTGTGGATTTTTGGCAAACAAAAAAACACCGCTAATTCTTTATTATTAGCAGCCAACTTACTTTCCACATCCTTCTTTGAGAAATAACCTAAAGGTAGACCTTTATGTAACAGTTTGTTATATTTCCCCATTGCTTTACTAAGATTTGATTTTTCACTATTCTCATATACTTCTTGGTTACTTAAATGTTCCAATCACATTCCATGATATTGTATGGCATTCATTATAACAATTCGATTACCTTTATCCGCTGGTTTAATTACTAGTTCCTTATTATTCTGGAGCTCTATTACTGCCTTCCATTCTTTGTAAGTTAAGTTATAGTTAATGCATTTTTTTATTTTCTAATACTTCCCTACATATATTTCCATCATCAAAATTAACCATTGAGTTGAAATGGGAGATGCTCTGGTTCTGGAAAGGAGGCATAAACTTACTAACTACTGGGATACTGGAAGTATTCAATAAACAATAAGCATTACATTTTGTCATTTCATCTTCATCACATTGCTGCTCATTATCTTGATTACATGAAAAAAAACTTTCATCAAAAAATTCATCAGTTAAATTCATTTCATTATCATTCTTATTTCCTTTGTTAGAGAAAAAACATTTTAAAAGTAATTTATGGATAAAGTTAAAAATTTCTTGTTTAAAAACATGCATCCGTGGAATAACAGTTGGAATAAACTTCAAGCCTAAATTTAAAACTGTATACTGTTCTTGTGTTAAATTACAGTTGGACAAATTTACTACATTCAAAGCAACATCATTCTGTACATTACATATATCAATGTTTAAATTTCTTACTATTGTATTGTCCACTTCTATAGTCCTTATTGTAGAAGCAGTTTGAATTGTAGGCAGTATACCTACTCCGTTTCTGGCCCTGCCGTTGTTGACCTGCGTGGTTTCAAAAACAGTTTTGGTGCTCAAATGGTTGTTGTGGATGTGGTAAAGGTGGATAGTCCTCTTTATAGTTCTCTGTAGTATCGCTTAAACCTGAACCCTCCGACGAAGCAAATGACACTGAAAACTTCTGCTTCTTGTCGCCATATTGCTTCCGTGATTTATTTCTATGCTGATTGGTTGATGTCATGAAAGCTCATCCTGCCTCGTAGTCATTGACATCTCTCACCAGTTTTTTCTTTTTATAATTCACCAATTCAGTTTTCACTGTGCTTAATTTAGTATTCATTTTGCTTAAAAAATTACTCACATTCACTGCCCCAATAGAATTAGTAATGGTATTAGATAAAGTTGCCAATTCTTGTTTCAACTTTTTATGTTTTAATTCATCTCTTTCCAGCAAACTTTGTAGCCACTCCATTACACATTTGTGTGAAGCTGCCAAACAAGGGCCCCTAAACTGCTTGTCTGCAGGACAGTTTTCATCAAACGGAGTACTCGGATTTTTGACAAAACGGAGACCCCTTGGAGTAATGTCCAACTCAATATACCTCTTCAGGCCCAAAATATTGTAGTTTTTCGAATTTGTCACACAGTTCACTTTTCTCCACCGGGATGGTGGTTAGAGTTTGTCCCACTGCCATAAAGGGATTAACTATGCATTTAGCCTTCTCATTGACAAACACATAAGGTAAAGGTTCAACATTTTTACTCACTGCTCCATTGTCCTGGTTTGGACCTATAGCTGCTTGAGAATTTGTGTATTGCTCCATTGTTCTATGGGACCCCATCAAGGATCCCAAACCACCAACTGCTCCCAATGAAGAGACAGATTCATCCCTTAACATTCGAGGTATATCTACATTTGGATCCGAAGACATAGTTGAATATAACACAACAACACCACCACTCCTTACTTCAATAGATAAACAACCAGGATCCAAATGAAACACAAATCTTCAGATAAAACTGTTTTAATTCTAGCGCCTCGGTGAAAACACCTTCTTGGAATACAAATCTCATCAAACATCAAGCTTATATACACATTATACATCAATTGAATAATTAATTAACTCATTAATCCATTTACCCCTTAAAGCAAACTTCTCCAATTCAATTCCCCATTAAGTCCCATAGGGACCATTGTATTAAATTTCAAAATGTAAATACTTTCTTTATATAGACGTTTTTTCTTTAAAACATATTCATCCATACAAACAATTAATTTGTTTTAAAATGCTTCCCTTCAGTAATGAATAATCATTGTTATGTGATTTCATAAAATGAGCAGCAATTGTTTTTTTTTTCTTTACAGTTTTTAACATCCCTAATATGTTCCATAAATCTTAACCGAAACATCCTTTTCGTTTCTCCCACATAGAACATATCAATCATATCTCTCTTTCTTGGTCTACCTTTGCTTCTTGTGTACAATTCTCTTTAACATCACAGTCCATCCATGAATGTCCTATTTTTGTTCACATTTTTTCACTTCATGACCAACTTTACCACAAATGAAATATTTCTTTTTGTCACAATTGTTAATTAAATAGTCATTTTTAAAACAAAAAAACATGTCTTTGTTTGACCCCAGTATTCACCTAATCCCTTATACAACTCCACATTAATTATACTGGGCAAATGTATTATTTTGTCATTTTGCATTTGCAATATAACACCACATTCCCATCCTTCAGTCCATAAACCTCCATTGTCAAAATTATTTGTAATGTAATGTCCATCACATGTTTGCACACAGTTTTTAAATAGTCTTTTAAATTGTGTCTTTCGACTTCAGTATGAAAGTGTATGAATATTTTTTTTTTCTTTTGCTTCTCTATTAAATGCTAAATTAGTTCTAAGAATTATTATTCTTTCTTTTTCTTCATATTGTTCTAAGAATTTATATACTGCGCTTCCTCGAAAAAAATGATACAAAAAGTATTGCTGTTAATACAAATAAATGCTATACTCTTACCTCTCTGGGTTGAATACCCAATAGTGAAATGATGCTGCCCCATATTTTAGACCTGCCAAGTTCCTTTTCTGTTTTGCTACTTATCCTTACTCGATGCTTCCTTCTTACTTCTGTTTTCTTTTCTTCTTTCACCTTCTTTTACCATTTGTGCATACAATTTATTTTCTTCCTTCCTTATTTCTTGAATTTCTTCTTGTATTCCATCCATTATTTCACCCCACAACACTGCCTTTTCACTTTCCAGTTCACTCTGCTCAATTAGTTCTTTCAAATAAACATCCTGCAACCCCCCCCCCCCCCCGCCTGAAGGGTTGTAAAAACACACTCAGGTGTTGTAGAATCTATTGCAAACAAATTTTGTTGAAATAATTCCTCAGAATCCATAATACCTACTTCGACTCCTTCTTTTTGCCTTTTAACCAACTATCCTTATCTTTCTTTTCACCCTTCTCTGTTCACTGCACTCTTCTTAACCTCTGATTCATTATTTAACATATTTGACTTTTCTGATGTTTGATTAACAGCTCCACTTTTATCCAATACATGAAAAACACCTTCTTCTTCCTCTATGTTCAATTTTTGGTTTCCTGCTTCTCCAAGCTGCCAGTGTACCCAGACCAGAAGACAAGAAGCATAGCAGTGAATTGAGTTCCTATACGGAAAGAGTAGAGGAAGTTCCTCAGTGCCCTGGCCAAATTTCTCCTAGTAGTCCAAATACCACCTCAGGATAAATAAATAAATAAAAATTAGAGCACCAAAACTCTTTAGAGTTGTCTTGCCACTGAAGTGTGCTGCTTCTCCAGTCTTCATAGAACTAGCTCTCAACTGGCAATCCTTCAAGTCTAGGAAGACAAGCCCTATTCTGGGAAAAGCTTTCCAGTATTTTGTTTTTCTGAAGACAACAATTTTTTATCTGAGAAACTGGTATCATCTATGCTTGGAAACATATTTTGGTTGGACTGTCATTCTGCATCAGTTGATGAGTACTGTGAATGCTTGTGGAAGTATTTTGTGTTGAAATTTTTTAAGCTTTTTGTATATGTTTTTTATATCATTTATGTGTTAGGAGCAGGAATGGTGCTTCTAGGTGACTGTTAGGGAGTTTTTTTTTTTTTACCTAAAAACAGCTATTTACAGTATCTGAATTTACTGACTCCTGTAGGTTCTGCTTTGAGGCTTCTTTTGTGGCTGGACTTATGGAGCAGTTGCTGAGTTACTGGTCTCCTTGGTTCTTCCTTACCCCATCTGCAAGAAGAAGAACAACATTGTTTTGGGTGTCAGGCCAGCTTCTACCTTGTCATAGCCACCAGTGGATGGACAGTCTTGGTTTCTCTGTTGTGGCACATATAACAGTTAAGGACTAGGGAATACACATGTCCTCTGTGGTTGTAGGGTTTCCATCTTTGGACAGGGGAGAACCAGTTTTGTTGGTCTTGGGGAAAAGGGTTGTTATTGTGATCCCACCTCCCAATCCCTTTTCTGGATATTCTCAAAAGAAAAAGAAAAAGTAACATATAATTTCTCTCATCTCTGTTTCTATGAACAAGGAAGACTTGCTGAGATTTGCCAGAGAATTGGTTTCTGCTTTTACTGTGCTGTTGCCCCTTCAGATAAGAAAAGGATAGTCTCATCTCTTTTTGATACTGATTTTCAAGCAGGAGAGTTTGGCAGGTGAAGATCTTGCTTTAGAGTTTTCTTTTCAGGCTGAAGATTCCGATTCTATGGAAAATGTGGCTTCAGATTTCCCTACAGAAGACCTGTATTTTTTTCTGAAACCTTATCTAAAATGAACTGTTTAATTGGGAACAGAATGATATTCCTATTTCCCAGCAAATATATTAAGACTTGTTACAGTTGGATATTCCTCAACCTCCATATGTTTATAGGTAAATACTAAGCTAGCTGTGCTTGCCTGCCATTTTAAGCCTAGTGAACTTCCCTTTTGGTGCTTGAGTTAACCTATCCCATTTGGTTCTAGATTGGTCTGACTCATCCTGTGGTGTATAATTACACATTATCTCTAATGAGAGTAGCTGGGATCATACTTTAGATAATTTGAGGGGGACCCATGTATGGGATAAAGCATGCTTCTATCTATTAGTAGTATGGGGACAGCCCTGAGGTAAAGTTTCTGTTTCCCATACATAAATCCAAGTTGCACTTGATTAGGGACAGGAATGAGCTTTTTTATGTGGATGGGGAGTCTGTTCCAGTGTAGCGATATCCTCTGCGAGCTATACCTGCCCCTGCAAACCATTCTGTTAATGTTGCAAAAGAGGTTTAGATCCCTTGACAAGAGTTTTTCTGTGACATTTGATTTGCTGACTTTCACTAAATCTATTAGTACTAAGTTGGAGGATGCCTTGTATGTCAGTCACATGTCACCTATTAGCAGTCTGTAGAATACCTAGTATAGTGACAGGGCTTTTGAGTCTGTCCATGTAGGACATGTTGTTTAAGCCGTGTATCTTTTAATAAGGTATTCTGTGGGCATTCCAGCTGTTGCATGTGTCTGGACAGATACATATGAAAGGGGGCATTATACTCAATGATTGGCCTAATGAAGACTGAGTAAAGAGAGACAATGAAATATCTAGATCTAGATGCAGTCCCTTTTGTTTATAAGCTGTGCAATGTAGACAGACTTTCTTATGACAGTGGACACATGTTTGCAGAAAGGTAGGTCACTGTCCACATAAGTTCCCAAATCCCCCAAAAATGGGGTCAAGTCTTAGGAGGTGTGTTTAAAACGTTGTAGTTTCCCAGGGAGAATGACTTCCCAAAGGATACAATATTACATTTTTGGCGTTTAGTTTAAGTCCATGATTATGGCACCGGGTTATTTATTTGGATCAAAACTTCCTGTAGAATGGCTAAGTCATTTGGGGATTCAATGACTTCTCCTAGCTTTCAGTCATCTTTAAACGTAGCCAATCAGAGCTCTTTGGTATTGTCTTTTACTTCACAGAAGTAGAAGCCAAACAGGGGAGGTCCCAGCCTAGAACCCTGGGGGATACTGCTAGTGGTTTATTTAAGGATTCTTCTGACACCAGAGATAGATGGGATTTGGAGGACAGTGCTAGACCACTCCTTCCTTGATCTTTTTGTTAAGGTCTCAAAGTTCAGAATGTTATCAACATTCAGATCCTGTTACCTCTTATCCCTTTACTAGTTTTCATGATAAAGCTAGACTTAAAAATGTTGCCTACAATCACATTCCCAAATATTTCAGATGTTTCTTAAGATGTTCTTTATCTGGCGTACATTATCCAGTTTTTTACCTTTTGGACTATTTGCTGCTCTGGTAGTATTTATAAAGTGTTTGGATCCAGTAATTACTTTTTCTAATTTTTAAAGCACTCACATTGCTTTAGAAATTTGGATGACTGTCTTATATTTGCAGATTCTTTCTTCCAGTTGTTAGGAGTCCCTAGCAAGTATTCAAAATCTTCTGCTCAGTGTAGGTTTTCAGGGCAACTTACAAAAAAATCTTCAGAAGTTGTCTCTCATCCTTTCTCATAGAGTAGCTTTCCTGGGATGTCTATTAGATTCTGCCCTTGGGAAGAGTCTTTCTTCCCACAGTCAAAGTAGAGGCTCTTCCTGAGATTTTTTTCAGTCAAAACCAGGTATCTGCCGTGGGATGTTTCAGGATTCTGGAATATGTGGCTTCTATGATTCCCTTATCCAGACTTCACATGAGAAAAATTCAGTGGTGTCTCAGCTCAGCCTGGACTCAGCACCTACATCACTTATGTTTCTAGATCCCTATACTAGGGTTTCTAAGCAGGGAGGTTCTGTTGAGGGCAGACCAGTTATAATGGAATCCAAGTAAGCCATTTTCCTTTCTGCCTCATCTTTAGTCTAGTACAACTGATGCTTCACACCTGGCATAGGGCGCGGTTTCTAAAAGGTGTGAAAGTGCAAGCACATCAAAGAGATGATGGCAGGAATAAATGGTTTGAAACCCTAAATCATCTCTAGTCTCCAGGACCTCTGCAAATTTTCACAGACAACACCACAATGATATGGAACACCAACAAACAAGGAGGTATGAGATCTTATCCCCTTTGCAGACTTGCAATGATAACCTGGGAGGTAGCAGCACAGCTGAGTTTCAATCTATAGGCTTCATACATTCTGTCAGAGCAAAAGTCTTTTAGCAGACAAGCTAATCAGGATCAGAACAGATCCTCATGTATGGAAACTTTACCCTAAGATCTTCCAATAATTGATCCAATTTTAAGGAACAGCAAGTAAAGAAATTCTGCTTCAAGATTCCTTGAAAGGCCTGGAAGAAAGATGCTTTTAATTTCTGTGGAGGGAAAGTTTTTCCGTGCTTTTCCACCTTTTCCACTGGTATACAGTGTTCTTTTAAAGCTCCAAAAATACTCCTTGAAGATTGTAGTGTTGATTCCCTTTGGGTCTGGCCAAGAGCAGATACCACAGCCTTTGCCACAAACTAGATTTACTCACATAAGTGACAGTTTTTTATGTATCCCAAGCTGACAACTCTTTCACTTGACTTCCAGTATGATAGAATTTTGATATCTCTAAGGCAACTTTTTTTCTGAGGATGTGCACCAGTTATTGAAGGAGGCAAAAAATGCTGCTAGGAAATAAAAAATGTGTAAGTGGAAAAGATTTTCTAGTTGGTGCCATTCCAAGAACTGAGACCCTTTTAGAGTCTAGCTGCCTCTGGTTCTTGATTATTTTTGTGAGTTACTATACTCTGATCTTTCTTAGTTCTCTATATAAAAGTTAATTTGGGGGGACATTTTAGTATACCTGCCTTTGAATTCACTCTTTTCTACCTGTCCTCAAGACCAGCAGTTTTTGAAAGGGGTTTGACTTATGTGTCTAACTTGAAAACTGGTGGCTTCTCCTTGGGATCACAACTTTGTGCTTAAAAGCTTACTCTGTTTCTATTTGAACCACCTTATCAAGCTGATTTGAGGTTCCTAACATGGAAGACTCTCTTTCTCAACACTCTGACTTCTTTTGGAAAAGTATCTGGTTTACAAGCTCTTATGGTAAGTCAATCCTACCTAATTTTCCACAAGGTCAGCCCTTCTTTAAGAACTAATCTTTCTTTTTATGCCTGAAGTACTCTCAGAGAGTTTAGCTTAATCCAGTCTATTAATCTCCCTGTCTTTTTTCTGAGCCCAAAAAACAAGAGAGGAAATATTCTTTATACTGTGGAAGTCCATTGTCAAATCGGACACTACCTAGACAAAACTCAGTTCTTCAGGAAAGGTGACCAGCTGTTTATCTCCTATTCAGGTAAGAAGAAACGTCAACCATATCAATCAAATCAGGCAATCAAAACAGACAATTTCTAGATGGTTGTCTCATTCTCTTTCTCTTTCTTCCTGATATTCTCACCATATCAAGCCACTTCCATGCAGGCCCAAAGCCCATTCCACTAGGACTTTGACTTCTTTTATGCCTTTCCAGAAAGGAGTGGACTCTAAAAGTATCCTAGAGGCAGCAACTTTGTCCTTTGCATGTAGTTTTACAAAACATTGCAAACTGGATTCCTTTTCCATGTCCAAAACAGACCTTTTTAGGACCACTCACCAAGGGCTCCTAGATTCTTAATTTCTTTCTCCTCCCATTTTGTTTCTAAATTGTGGTAACCTACCCAAGTATCTAAGGCTACTGCAACAGTGGTCTAATGTTGAACATAGTACACTTGTATAAACAAACTTACCCTAACAGTAACTGTTGTAAGATATCACTGCTGCAGTACTAGCTGCCCCCAACCCCCTTCCTGTAGTTGTGTTTTTTGATTTTCAGGATACTAATATATATAATGGATACATAATATATGTGTGTGTGTGTGTGTGTGTGTGTGTGTGTGTGTGTGTGTGTGTGTGTGTATATATATATATATATATATATATATATATATATTTTGTACATATAGGTTTACTATCAAAATGTAGAAGGTAAATTCTGCAAATATGGAAATGATGAACGGCATTTGGCCGATTGATGTGTTGCAGAACATTATGAGAACGAGAGTACGTATCAGTGAATTTAACTTTGCATTCGCTGATATGTACTTGATGTTATGCCTGGAGATCGCTGTACAGTGTGGAGTGGGAAATGTAACTCTTTCCTCACTGTATTGCAATCTTGGAGTTGGAATATATAGTTTGCAGGATGCCAGTGTAGTACTTCAACTTAGGTTTGCAGCTACACAGATATCATGTTCAATATTTGACATAAATGTTGAATCTGATGAATTCATTCAACTGAGTCTCTTTTTATGCCTACTTAATATGCAGGCATTTGCAGTTTCCTTTCAATGTTAAATGTGTATTTTTTCTAAACTTTGGTATTTTGATAGTAAAGCAGTATACACATACACTGTTACTGTTGTTTTACATTTCCAGCACTTTTCCTTTTAGGGCTATTAGCTACCCCTTCTTGAAACAAGAATGATCCAAAACATTTTGGTACTCTAAAATCCTTTTAAATTGACCTCTGCTCGACCAGGGACCCTCAGCATTGAAAAGCTAGTTAGTTGGTCATATACTGTGCAGGATATAACTGAAATAGCTTAGACTACTGCAACAGTGACATTTTAAAACTTCTACTTTTATTTGTTTTTCATCAGTGGAGTTATTTTGAGTTTGTGCTCTAACTCCCAATGTGCATGACCTGAACCTTTTAAAAAATAAACTTATCATCTTATAGTTCAAACAAAATGTTCATATCTCTGTAACTATAAGTGTTATTAGAAAACTGTAAATGACAAACTATTCAACACAAAATTAACTACAATGGCTGCATTCATTCAATTATAGTTTTAAAATGGATTTTATATGACACAATAGCCATAGTAGTTTTATAATACATTGCAAACTGGATTCCTTTTCCATGTCCAAAACAGGCCTTTTTAGGACCACTCACCAAGGGCTGGTAGATTCTTAATTTCTTTCTCCTCCCATTTTGTTTCTAAATTGTGGTAACCTACCAAGTATCTAAGGCTACTGCAACAGTGGTCTAATGTTGAACATAGTACACTTGCATAAATAAACTTACCCTAACTGTAAATGTTGTAAGATATCACTGCTGCAGTACTAGCTGCCTCCAACCCCCTTTCTGTAGTTGTGTTTTTGGATTTTCAGGATACTAATATATATAATGCATACATAATATATGTGTGTGTGTGTGTGTGTGTGTGTGTGTGTGTGTGTGTGTGTGTGTGTGTGTGTGTGTATATATATATATATATATATATATATATATATATATACATATAATTTTTGTATATATAGGTTTACTATCAAAATGTAGAAGGTAGATTCTGCAAACATGGAAATGATGAACGGCATTTGGCCGATTGATGTGTTGCAGAACATTAAGAGAATGAGAGTACATATCAGTGACTTTAACTTTGCATTCGCTGATATGTACTTGATGTTATGCCTGGAGATCACTGTACAGTGTGGAGTGGGAAATGTAACCCTTTCCCCACTGTATTGCGATCTTGGAGTTGAAATATATAGTTTGCAGGATGCCAGTGTAGGACTTCAACTTAGGTTTGCACCTACACAGACATCTATTTGACATAAATGTTGAATCTGGTGAATTCATTCAACTGAGTCTATTTTTATGCCTACTTAATATGCAGGCATTCACAGTTTCCTTTCAATGTTAAATGTGTATTTTTTCTAAACTTTGGTATTTTGATAGTAAACCTATATACACATACACTGTTACTGTTGTTTTACATTTCCAGCACTTTTCCTTTTAGGGCTATTAGCTACCCCTTCTTGAAACAAGAATGTTCCAAAACATTTTGGTACTCTAAAATCCTTTTAAATTGAAGTCTGCTCGACCAGGGACCCTTAGCTTTGAAAAGCTGGTTAGTTGGTCATATATTGTGCAGGATATAAATGAAATAGCTTAGACTACTGCAACAGTGATATTTTAAAACTTCTACTGTTATCTGTTTTTCATCAGTGGAGATATTTTGAGTTTGTGCTATAACTCCCAATGTGCATGACCTGAACCTTTTAAAAAATAAACTTATCATCTTATAGTTCAAACAAAATGTTCATATCTCTGTAACTATAAGTGTTATTAGAAAACTGTAAATGACAAACTATTCAACACAAAATTAACTACAATGGCTACATTCATTCAATTATAGTTTTAAAATGGATTTTATATGACACAATAGCCATAGCAAGTATACATTTTATAATGTTGTAAACAGCTTATGATATCTCAGTAACCATTCAACACACTTACTACCAGCAGCTATTTTTTTTCTTACCGGTGCAAGCTTTCATATAAGGCTAAGCCGTTCCATCATAGTAATTTCATTGTTGAGATATTTAGCGAAATATGAAAATTATTACACTACAAATAAGTAGTATGCAAATAATAGTCAACATCTTTTTATCTGCACGAGACAGAAGTCAGCTATCTATACAGTTGTGTTTGCTTTTGTGCAAACTTTAAGATTAAATTTTCTAAAACCTTGTATGCAGCAGGTGTTTGGAATTATTAATGGAAACATGAGTGAGCAAATTTTAATACCTACAGGCTTCACTAGGATGCAATTGCAAAATGCTGTAGCCATCAATATGCTATAATAAGTTATGTTAAGTTTATTTACACAACTGTACTTTTGACCACATCAAAGTAACAGTGATCCATTTTAACATCTACTGTTATGGTAGGTTCTTACATGGCTGTCCTTTCCACAGAAAGAGGACTTGAGGAAAAACAGAAATGGCTCATGTCTCATGTTTATAGCACTAGCAGGAAAGTTAGCCTCCTTAAAGCAGTGCATATCATCCTGCTTTCTGCTCCCAGCATAAAGGAACGTTCAAACACAGAGATGATAGAAGTTTTTTTCCTTTATTAACATGTCCTGGTACCTCGGCAATTCGCCTTCAGTGGAACACCTTACCATACAAAAACCATCTCTTTATATATCATTAAACAATTAAATCATTAATCAATTGAACAAATTCAAAGTGCAAATGTAAAGTGCAACTGCTCTGTTTTGACCAAGTTCTGAATTCATGACAATGTGTAGCAATACAAGTGCAATATGCAATATAACAATACAAGAAATTAAAAAAATCACTAATGACAAAATTAAGAAATTCTTACTTACATATCAATACAAATATGGTTCAATACATAATTAATAAAGCACTGACTTTTTCAACTGTAATACCATTATCTAAATTCATGCTACAATACCACTATCTAAATTCATACTCCTCAGATGTAAAGTATGATAATTATAAAGCATTTTGTATTCTAATCTATTCAGTTCTGTTTTGAAATTGCCTCCCTCAAAGTGTGGTCTAGCCAACACGCTGAAAATAAATCCATTGCTGTTGCCATTATGCATTTTGACAAAATGTGAAGCCACAGGGCTGTCCATGTTACCTCTTCTGATGTCCACCAAGTGTTCAAGGATGCGAATTTTAACTTTCCTTGTGGTTTGACCCACATACCAAAGTGGCTTAACACAGTCACACTCCAGGATATAAACCACCCCTTGTGAAGAACAATCAAATTTCTCAAAGGCTAAATACTTTTCCCCATTATTCTTCTTTCCATGCAAATGACTAATCCTATCACATACAGAACATCGTCCACACCGTTGCATGCCAACGTTCGTGTCTGTTGAATGTTCCAACTTTCTAGTTAACAATTCTTTCAAATTGTTATGCCTAGTATAGGAAAAAGAAATATGCCTAGGAAACAAATGTCCAGTAATCAAATCATCACAAACCACATGCCAAAATTGTTTAACAATTTTCTCAACTACCCATGAAAATTCAGAATACCTAGATACAAAGAATAGTCTATCCTGTTCATGTGACACTAGCCACCGTTTATGGTAACCACCCCTAGGTTTGTTCCCTCCATATAACCTATCCTTAATGCCTAACAGCATTGTTTCCATATAGCCTCTAGAAGAAAGTCTCACGAACACTTCATTAAGAACTTCGTCCCACAAATTAGGGTCAGAAGTGTTCCTAAGAATTCTCCTAAATTCACCTTCTGGCAATGTTTTAATCAAATGTGGATGGTGCATGCTGCTAGCTTGCAAAAAGTTGTTAACCGAGGTGGGTTTCCTAAAAGGTCTATATTGTACTATATTATCCCTTCCAATATAAAATTCCACATCCAGAAATGATATTTTTTCTCCCGAACATTCAAATGTGAAATTTAGCCCATGTGTGTTTCTGTTCATATCTTGCATGAAAACATTAAACAAAGAAGATTCTCCCTTACAAACAAAAATAAGATTGTCAATATATTGTTTATAAAAAACAACATTATTGACAAAAAAAGCATTCTGAAGCATGAACTCCTTTTCAAATTCACTCATGTATATTACTGCATAGGTAGGGGCAAAGGCTGCTCCCATGGCTGTCCCTTTAACCTGAAGGTAAAAATCCTTCTTCCACACAAAATAATTGTGTGTAAGACTATGTTCGAAAAGGGACAGCAAAAATATTGTACGAGGGCCCTCACCCATCATCTTTTTCATGGCCTCCAAGCCCCATCGTTTATCAATATTGGTGTATAAAGATGAGACATCTACTGTGGCCCAATAAAATTCTTTATCCCACATCATCCCACGCAGCACTCTACATACATCCTCTGTATTTTTCACATGAGAAAATACCTTTGTCAAGTAACTTTTAAAATGAAAATCAAGAAATGTATTCACTCTTTCAATGAAAGAACCTACCCCTGAGATGATGGGTCTCCCTGGTGGATTAACCATGCTCTTGTTAATTTTCGGAATAGCATAAATGTAGGGGTGCCCTGGTTCTCTCACTACCAACTTTTTAACATCATTACTCAAAAAGAACCCTAATCTCTCACCCCTCTCCAGCAACTCAACAAGTTCATCTGTATAATGTTTCAGTGGATTATTGTTCAATTTCATATAAGTGTCTTCCCTAAGCAATGCATCAATGATATGATCATATTTGGCAGTGTCCATAATTACCCAATTATCTCCTTTATCCACTGGTCTCACGGTCACTCTATCTAATTTAGTTCTAAAATTCTTTAGAGCGAGCCATTCATTTTAGAGAGATTAAATGCTCTGTTCTTTCTACAAAAATCACTATATTCTCTCTCAATGTTTGCACAGACCACGTGTTCAAAAGCATTAATAGCTATAGAATGTTTCAGAGGTATAAAGACACTGTCATTTGAAAAAATGAGGCAAACCAATGCGTGCATAACCCGCCCCAAACATTTCTACCCCAGGAGAAACACCATCATCATTTGAATTTTCATTCTCACATAACAAATCATCATTGAAGTCATAAATGCTTAAATTAAGTAGTTCATCCTCCCCCTGAATAACATTTAATGTTTCAACATGCAAGTTTGAATCACGTTCTGAAAAATACACCTTCAAATTCGATTTGCGAACAAATTTTCTAACATCCAAAATAATGTCCGCTAACATGGGCAATTTGGTGGGTATAAATTTGGTGCCTTTTTGCAAAACACTGCAAAAATCTCTTGACAGCACAACATCAGAAATATTTATCACACTTAGATTGTCGTAACACATAAAACGAACAGCCCCACAGTTCACATCATCTGCAACAGTGTCCAGTGGAATCCCATTAATGTCCAAGTTCCTATCAGGTAAACTGTCATGAGTGCTAACTGTTCCCAATAACTGGGAAGAATAAAAAGTTCTTACTTTAGATTTTTGTGATGAAAAAAAGATGACTTCCCCTGGTTCTTCCATGAGCGGGTCTGCATGTTCAAATTGGTCTTCTTAGGATTCTGGTCAATTTTCACAGTCTCCACGCCATCAGTTGAGCTGTCCAAACCAATATCTTCAAAAGTAACACTCTTCTGACTGCCAGTTGTTTCCATCGATGAACATGAAGAACCATCCTCACTTCTGGTCTTATACGTTTTGGAGTTCTGACGATATCGACGTCCCTTTGACCAATTGTATACCTAATTTTTCTCGTAATCCCTTATGTCCCTGTTGAGTTTCGATTTCTTTCTCCCTATAACGTCGTTTTCTACTTTGATCATTTTTTCATTAATATTTTTTAAATTACCTTGAAAAACATTAGGCTGGGTTTTGCTCATGAGTTCCTGCTGCAACTTAATTTCTTTCCAAAGACACTCAACAGTTCTGTTATTTCTTTTTATAAGAATTCTAAGCCAGTTAAGGGTACACTCTTGTGCGAACTATATTGAACCATAGTTGTATTGATATGTAAGTAAGAATTTCTTAATTTTGTCATTAGTGATTTTTTTTAATTTCTTGTATTGTTATATTGCATATTGCACTTATATTGCTACACATTGTCATGAATTCAGAACTTGGTCAAAACAGAGCAGTTGCACTTTAAATTTGCACTTTGAATTTGTTCAATTGATTAATGATTTAATTGTTTAATGATATATAAAGAGATGGTTTTTGTATGGTGAGGTGTTCCACTGAAGGCAAATTGCCGAGGTACCAGGACATGTTAATAAAGGAAAAAACTTCTATCATCTCTGTTTGAACGTTCCTTTATGCTTGGAATATTGGTGTATTTTTTGTTTTTGAGGTTGAGTTTTTGGTGTTATTTATCATGCTTTCTGTTCCCCCAAGACCCAAATGTTGTGTGCCTTTTGCTGCACTTAACCTGTGTTAAGTGCAGTGCATCAGCTGCATTTCTTATTCTGTGTAATATAGTTGTGATAGAATTTAGCTGCTCATTTAAAACAAAACATTGGTTCCTGTTGTGTCAGATACCCAGTTTTCATTCTCCTTCTTTGAGGGTTTGTTATAGACCTGGTTCTTTGGCAGTGTTCTCACAGTCAGTCAGCATTTCCTAGCAGCTCTCTTTCTTCATTTGCAGTCTACCTCAAGAGGTATAAATACATGTAGCCTTAAGCTTTGTTTGGTGACTAAGGTCTGGAATCCTTTGTGGTTCTTGAACATATCTAATCATGTACTTATCCTGCACTGCACAGCAGCTCTCCTCGTTTGATTACCAGCACAAGAGCTTTGCATTCATTTCCTTCTACAGCTGTACAATTTGTAAGGAAAGCATATTTTAGCATCACTGCTTGATTGTTGTACTTGATTAATTGCATCATATAGCTGTGTAGCTGTAGCAACCATGCTTGGAGATGTAACAAGCTATTTCAATCAGACTGTTGGGAAGAAGTTACTATTTAGTATTGTTAAGTTCAGCCTGTGTTCAAGTCAGATGCACAGAATCTGTAAATCTTTCTGCAAAGTTTTTATTATTAACAGAGTTGTTGTAAAACCAATACTTGGCCTTTTAATTAGTGGATAATTAATTCCTCCAGTGCAAAATTCATAATTTAATTAAAATGTACTTATTGCAAGTAATTACTAAGACTCTGCATCTGTACTTATTTATCTGGTCTCAAGCATTTTTGGTATCTGTCCAAAAGTACTGTTCATGTGCATGAACCACATTAACCTAAACGGTTCCAGCCATCTTTGACACCTTATATATTTGGGCTCTGTATTTTTATAAACAGTAAACAAACATTAAGAACAATTATTTTTTTGTTGTGTGTAATCCCTCTGTTAACCTTAATGAATAATTTAAACAACTAATATGAGTGGTTAACCAGCATACTGGAAAAAATAAATTGCTTTTGTTTGGGAAAGTCAGGGAGTTTTTTCCCCCAGAATGTATGAGAAAGAAACATTTTTAGCATTTATTGTAAGCCTTGTGGAAATCTTTTGCAGCTGTAATCATAATAAACCATTCATAATAATATTTGTCCTGCCAAGTATGACTTTTGAAAAAAATATCGTACTTTCCTGTCTTGGTAAAGTGAGTCCTTGTTCTAGATAGAACATTTATAACATCATTCCCATAACTCCTCTTGTTTAATTAATGCCTCCTCCTTCAAGAGTCCCTGGACGATACCAGGTATCACACAGTGGGTCACTTGTCCTCTTTCTACATAAAGTGAGTAGACTAATGATCACTTCATTTTCACTCTTCATCGGTCAGCTCTATTAGCAGCCAAAACTTAGTCAGCTGACAGTATATAGGGACTCCTTCCCTCTGCTACAGTGAATTATCAGGTTGTATACAGATACATTTGATTTTAGTTAATCTGATAAATTACAGCTATGTAATTTTGTTATTCATTCCCTTCTCCTGGGTTATGTGTCCAAATACTCTTGTAAACTGGTGACATTAGTTAGAAGTGTTTTGTGTGTTTGTTTAGGTATGTATGTTTGCTAACCAAGTAAAACTATCAAAGCAAAAGCCTGTTTTCAGGCTGACCCAGAAACAGTGCATTATAAGTGATTAGTTGAGATTTCCATGGTATGCAGGCAAAGTTTTGGTGATTCAGATCTAGGCTTTGATAGATATTAAGTCATTAGCTTAACCTGTTTTTATACTGATTGGCTCAGAAATAATATATCACAGTTGTATTGTACTAGATTACAACATCTGTGTCAGTCAGTGTGGTGAAACATAAAACATTCTTTGAAGGATGATGTTTATAATTCCTTTCATGTTCCCCTTTATACCTGGTGTTTTTTGATGGCTAATTTTAAAAGCTAAGCAAATGTCTCTGTAGCACTGTTAGTATGGAATTTAAAGACATATATATACTATGTTAAGACAGTTAAATATTTTCCACTATAGCTAGTTACTTATCATTACATAACTATGCAGTGGAAATAGTTCCCTGGTCACCCTAATCTGCCTAGATGTTGTATCTAGCCACTGTACAGCTCCCCTACCTCTTGTACTGAGTTTGTAGACATTCTTAAAATTCTGCTAGCGTACAGTTTATGCCAATCCTGAGTTAATCCCGTGAGATGCCCCAGCCACTATTTTCACAAAGTAGTGGGATTTTTTTTATGTCAGACTTGTGACTTCCCAGTCATATCCCTTCTGTGCCTCCTTTATAGCCTTCCATTTTCTTAATTGCTTACTCCATTTCATAGCTGCAGTGAACTGAAGCCTGTTTTGTAAGCAGCACATTGTGTTAGATAGGTCACCATTCACACTGATATTCACACAAACCTAGGGGCAGTAATCCTTTTTAGCTTTACCATACTCCCTATTATCTTATTAGTCTTTGATGTTTCCCTACCATGCCTCCTGCCTTGTTTTCCATTCTCCATGTAAAAATGTACATAGCAAATTGACTTATACTTCAGTTTTCCCTTCCTTCCAATTCTCATTTTAGTAACCTTCAATTGTACACAATCAACTTTATCACCTTTGACCTGCACAATGAACAAAAGTGTACCAGATACCCTGGATGTGATCTCACTAGTGGCATATAGTAGGATATGATAATACCATAATTTCTGTAGACTGTCATCTACCATTCTAGTTAAACAGCCCATCATCTTTTTGACCTTAGTCAAAACTCTTGTATAATGTTTTGTGCAAGTTAGCCTATAAATAACTACAAAACGCAAATTGTTTTCCTCTTTTGCAATGTTTAATTCTCCTGCTGGTGAGATTTATTTTTTTATTTTATTTTACATTTGTTAACTGGGAAAGTCCAACTGGGAATGAGCCAATTTTCAGTGGAAACCCGTGGAGAAACACTGCAGATGCATGTCTTTGTAACGTGGAAGGAAACCCACACAAATGTAGGGAGGACATGCAAACTCCGCACAGAAAGCACCCCAGCCGAGAATCGAACCAGAGAACCTCTTGCTGTGAGGCAACAATGCTACCGCTACACCACTGCGCCGTCCATTTGGAATGAAGATGAATGGAGTTTTTTGCTCTTTTTTGATTTCCCCATCACAGAACATAACTGTGTACCTTTTTTCTTATTAATGTTTTCCTTCCACTTGTTACATTATGCCTCCTGCAGCTCTGTGTTCCTTTGGAGAATAATCTATCCATCCACATCCCCCATAGTATATTTGTTTTATTTTTATTTTATTTACATTTTGCAGACCAGTTGCAGATTCAGATCAGGTTACACTCAAAGCAGTAGCAATAAAATGAAACAATGACAACCAACAATGGAACAGAACAGTAATATAAACTAGTCACAAAGAAAAAAGAGAGGTACTATGTGCTAACTGTATACCATGTTAAGATATACACTTTACAAACAGAAAAGTGAAATCAGAGAAGTAGCAAAAAAGAGTGAAACGCAGGTTTAGCCTTGAAAATTGTAGTGGGTCACACAAGTGTCATGAGGTTAAAGCAAGAAATTAGTAATGGTAATGACACAGAATCCAAGATGTCAGAAAGACAAATAATCCAAGAAGAAAGAATGACTTAGAAAGGTAAAAGTTGTACGATGACAGTGAGCAAGGAAAAAGAGAAGTTGTGTACATATTTACAGGAAGCAGAAACATAGTGATAACCAACAGAGGAGCAGTATAAATGGGGAGATTTGAGAAGAAATTAGCCTGTTGCAGAGTATTGTTGATTAAGTGGCATGTTCAGAATTCTGAATTGTCTTGGGGCCTAAACATAGGGTATATTTAGTATTGTCTGTGAGATAGTGAGGAAGGGAGTCAGTTCCACAGTTTTGGAGCAAGTAGAGAGAAACTTAGAGTCAGAGCTGTGTAGTTTAGTAGATTGGGTATGGAGAGTAGGGCCTAATGCCTCTGGACTCTGAGGTTGTAGGTTGACGTGGTAGTGGGAGTTTCATTCCAAGTGGACAGGGGCATCTTGCCAGAGTAATTCAAATAGTTGGCAGCCAAGAAGTATGCTGGATCTGGCTTGTATTGTGAGCCAGTTAGCCTTGGATAATGTAGGCAATGGTGTTCAAGGCCGTTCATGAAAAAAATAATGTTAATGTTCAGTAATGCTGCATTACATGGCATATAAAAATAAAACCATACTGTGCCCAGCACTGATCCCTTTGCACCCCACTGACTACCTTCTTTTCCTCAGAGAGTTCTCCCCATAGGGAAGCAGGACAGTTTGACCTCGGACAGTTTGAACTCAATGCAATTGGGTACACTTGCATATTAAAATTCACATTTATTGACTATGAGAATATTTGTTGGACAGTTTGACCCCAGATGTTTTGACCCCGGACTATTTGACCCAATTAAATTTAATAAAAGCCTTTTACTACTTAATATTTTAATTAGGAATTTTAGATAGGAATTTAATATATTATTTAACGTTTTAATATGTAAATGTTAATTTATTTAACACATTATTTAATATCTAAATATAATTAATTAACAATAGTTTTTATCATGTTAACAATGAAGTCAATCATGAACTTTACATAGGAATTTAATATATTTAACTAGCATATATGAAGAATTATTCAGCATATCTGAGGTTTTATTCAATTTTATGCATTTAATTGTTACTAAAGATGGTTTTATTCTCCAGACAGGGTTCCGTTTTTTTTTTTTTACTTTGCTAATGTGAGTTCTCTATGATTGTACCAGGCTACAGACCAATAATGCAAATAAAATTTTGTTCTCTTAATGACGGGTTATTTTTTGCGCATTTATGTATGATTGTCATATGTTTTCACTGTTCTTGGGGATTCTAAAATGGCCACCAGCTAGACAGCACATACTTCAGCTTGCTCCAAATACTAGCTAGGAATCTAACTCCATCTAAAGCTACCGTTGCTGCAAAAATCTACAAAAAAAAAAGTCTGCTGTGAAAACCAAACTATCTTCCAAATAGAAAGATCCTTTTTTTCAGCTTCTGAATTAAAAAAAACAAGAAATACATACCTTGGATCTGGGAGGTGACTAAGCAGTGACTCCTGTACATGTGCTTGGGCCTACAATTAACAAGTGGTAGCTATAAAGAAGAAAAGAAGCAAGTTTTTCACACAATAAAGGAATAATGGAACAAATGGAAACATACATAAAAGACAAGAATATCTCTAATTGCATCTCCTGAGAAAGAAATTAGCACTAGGAGACAGAAAACTACTAAAATGCAAACTGAAGCTAAAAAGCATCATCTGAAACCAAAAATGAACAATCCTTTGACATGGATGATTTAAAATCATCCTTAATACCTCTGCAAACAATAATACAATCTTTTTCTTCAAAACTAACAGTGTTTAGAAACAACTTAGAGCAAATATTGTCTAGACTAGATAGAAATGAGGCTATAATACTGAACAATGAGACAAAGATAGAAGAAATATAAAAAGCTACCACCATTGCTGAAAGCTCAGTCAAAGAAATTATTTATTTATTTCCACTTTGATTACCGGGGAGGTCCACTGGGCTCAATGAGCCCGTTTTCAGTGGAGGCCCGGGGAGAAAAGCTCCATATTACATACAAGTAAACAAAAATAAAATTATACAAAGTAATGTGATAAAGTACAAATGCAAAATGGAAGAAAATTCTTAACATATTTACATAGTTGATTGGAGAACCAATTGTACAGCATTTAAGTTGGTAGAGGCAAAAGATAATGATTACTTAGTTATAAGAGTTCACAATTGTAGATAAACTGTAAATAGTTTTTAACTAATATTTGCAGGTTAGTAAATATAAGTTTAGAAGAATTGGGAGAAATAACAGTGGAAAGTACACTGTTAGTTGAGCATACATTAGAGTTTCTAGATAATTCATAGAGAGATAGTTAAACAGTAGTAAAAGTGGAGTTCAGACATGGCAGTTGTGATTGGCATGGTTAGACAGCATCAGGTAATATAGTTAGTAAAGAATATCATTCCAGTTAGAGGGGAGGAGATCGAGCACTATATATAGTATTTACATTATATACATTTAAGGTATAAATGTAATATTATTAATGTAATATTACATTAGATTCAGAGGGAGGCAGTTATTTAGGAGGTCATTCGAGTTAGTGTGAGGCAGCTGTTTAGGAGAACAGCCTGGAGTGGAGGAATATGTAGAGAAGTTCCATGTGGAAGTATATGTAGAAGAGTCTTAGCAGGTTAAGTAGGTAGAATACAGTTACATTTCCAATTATGGGAGAGGTAGGAATGAAGCTGGGTTTTAAAGTATTCATAGTTTTCAGAGAGCCTAAGAGAGGAAGGGAGGGAGTTCCATTTTTTGGCTAAGGAAGAAGATGGGAGAAGCTGACCAGCAGGACGTTTTGGTTTGTATACAGAGAGGTGATTTTGGTGGGCCGATCTTAGAGCTCTGTGAGGGGTGGAAAATGGTAAGATATTTGTTAAAGCAGGGCATGAAGTTGGTTTGAAAATTAATTTGTTGGCAGTAGTGAGTTGGAGGTTTTCGAGGTGGTTGGGAAATTCTAGCCACTTTAGCAGGTGGAGAGAAGTACAATGGTGGGAGGAGTAGTTAGCTTTAGTTGCGAATTTAGAGATTTTGTTGTAACAAAAACTGATTGATCTAGAAGCCAGAGCAAGAAGAAATAATGTATTAATCAGAGGCATCCCAGAAAAGTATGAACAATCACAGCTAACTACTATGGCAAAAGAAATCTTTGACCTTCTTCTTGAAAACAAAGAACTAGCTCAAACAATTGTTATAGAAAGAATACACAGAGCTTTAAGAAAATTTCAAACTCTGGATACCCCCAGACAAATATATGTAAAGATTCTAAATGCTGCACATGCTCAAGCAATAATTCAAGCTGCAAAAAGAAAAAAGAAAATACATCATATAGAATGGCTGCAAAATAACTTTTGCTCAGGACCTTCATCTACAAATCAAACAACCAAGACAAGTCCTATCACCTTACTGCAATTACCTAGTAAGCAAAAATATTAGATTTCAAATGAAATATCCAGCGACTCTACAGTTTCAATACAGTGGCTTAAATTATGCAGCAAAAGACAATGAAGAAGCAAAAACAGCTTTACTTAAAGCCTTTAAAGAATTACAAAACAAATTAACATGAAGAACTGAGCTTTTCTCTAAACACGCACCTAATACAAAGATCATAACTATCAAAAACATTTGTATCTGCTAAAATCAACCAAATGACAAGGTAAATTACTTAAATTACCTTCATTGTACTTAAATCCTTTGCATCCCATTTAAATGTTCTAAATCCAGGCCTAGGAGCATCTCCACGCTGTTGCGAAAGAACTATGATCTCCCATAATCCCTTGCAACCACAAACCAGGAAAAACAAGCAAACTGATGTCAAAAGAACATTTATGGTGTCCCTCTAAGGTGAAAACATTTCCAAAAAAATGTGTTTGCTAAAGAAAATGAAAGTAAAGCTTCTACATATCTGAAACCTTCAGAACTGTACCCTAAAGAACAAAAATGAAGAATTCCGTGCAAACGGCGATCGGAAGGTAAATCCAGCTTAGAATTAAAGTGTAGCAGTCTAAACATATATTTAAAATATAATGTATTCCTAAATAATTACAAATTGGAAAAATAAATAAACTCCTAGGTCAGATGCTGTAGCAGATTCTGTAATAGTAACAAATAACTAGTCCTTATTAGTCCTTATAAATTATGAAGCTGGGTCTGTTTTGTTTTGTTCTTTTTAATATTATATCTTTTAAATAAGTATGCATCTACAAACTGCATGTATACCAGTCTAAATCAGCAGAGACTATCAGAGACTCTAGATATTATTGTCTGATCAATAATATGGATGTTAGCTGTATATGAGTTCTCATACACATAAAACAAACGGATAAACAGGACTATCATTGATCTTCACTGTAAATATTGATCCAACAAGCAAGAACTGCTGTATACTAAAAAAAAAAAACAAAAAGGACTGTGTTTGAAATAGAAACTGACAAATTATAACAAGTCATTTTCAATATGTTCATGCAATTGTTTTTTATTTTATGAGTAAGAAAGAAATTTTATGATATGCTTATTGAAATGCACAATTTAAAAGTTTTTTACAAAGTTTGATATTTGAAATTTAGTTAAAGGCATTCTACAAAATGCTCAGGATGCATACTTTCAAAAGAAGAAAGGGTTAGTAACTATATTTTTTGCTGTTACCTTTGTATTGGTTTTGGACAAGCTGTTATGTATGTTGCTGTAATTTTGCTGTGACTTAGAATGACAGGAACTTTTTATAATATAGTTGTAAATGCTCTATTTATCTCTTTTTCAGTTAGTGGGCTAGCATGGGTAAGCACGGGGAGGATCTGAAAGGGAGTGATGTCACACATATCCATATCATTGACCTGTACCAAAAACTCTAAGAAGAATTTAAAGTTACATATGTCCCTATATATATATATATATATATATATATATATATATATATATATATATATATATATATATATATATATATATATATTAGCTCAAAAAATCATCATTCTGTTGATAAATTTCTTAGATGGTTTCTGTAGATTCATGGAATGTGAAGGGCCTACAAAATAAGAAAAAGAAGACTCTAGTAATGCATTTAATTTTCAAATTCAAGGCAGAAATAACTCTCATTCAAGAAACACATATGTTAAAAGAACAATTGGATAAAGATACAAAAAAAATGGCTGAAACATATTGTAGCTGCTGGTGACAGTACAGCTTCTAGGGGAATTGTTACAATAGTTAAACAAATCATTGATGGCACTCTAATGAAGAGTAGTTATGACCCAAATGGTAGATGGTGTTATTTTACTTGTGAACTGCCTAAGTTTAAAAAAACTATCTTAGTCTTAAATGTATATGCACCATGTTTCCATCAATTAACCTACATATACAAGATATACAAAATTCTAGAGAATTTACATATTTATACATCATAGGAGGTGACTGAAATATAATAATTAACCCAGCACTAGAGAGAACAAATAAAGAAAACAAGCAACCTGTACAATTTACTACATTAATAGCTGAAATAATAGAATAATTTAAGCTAGCTGACCCTTTTGAAAACTATAGAAATAATCCATCAACCAGTAAATTCACTTATTGTTCACCATACCACAAGTCTTGGTCCAAAATAGACATATTTCTAATTTCTGAAGCTTTACTAAATAATACAGTTACATACAATAGTGAACCCAGAACAATATCAGACCATGCAAAAATAAGCATTACAATAAAGTTGGATAGCTCCTCACAAAGATCCCAAACAACAGGACTTTAAATTCTAACTTATTAAAGGAAAAAGAAGTCTTACAGGAAATCATTGACATCCTTACCCAAGCTTAAAATAACTTAGAGGTAACAGATATACCATATGATATTCAATGGGAAGTGACAAAAGCCATTATTAGGGGAATATTAATCCAAAAAGCCGCTGTCTTTAAAAAAATTAAACAAGGAAAAAGTTACAATAGAATCAAAATTGAAAAGTATAGAGTTATAATTACAAATTAAACACTCACCAGAACTTGAAAGTCAAATGATTACCTTGCAAGGACAACTACAATATTACTGTTTCACTGAAATTAAACTTCTCCACAAGTTTGAGTGGACTCAATCCCCCTCAAATGTGTTGGGAAGAATCATAAACATAAAAAATTCCCACACCAAAATAAAACAACTAAATTACAATAACAAAATTCTAGATATGGACAAAGAGATTATAATGACTTTTGAAGAGATTTTACAAAAAACTATATGGCCCACACAACCAGTACAATGAAATACTATTCTATCAGTTCACTGAAGAATTGCAGTTTCCAGTAATAAACGAAACACAAATAAATAATCTTAAAGCCCCTATAAATGTAGAGGAGGTCATTGCTGCTGTAAATAAGCTGAAACCAGGTAAATCACCAGGGCCAGATGGGTATGTGGCGGTGTTCTATAAGACTTTTAAGAAACAGCTCTAATACTAATGAAAGTATACGAATACCTATTAAAGTATGGAATCAAGGACCTGTATACCAACAACTCAAAAACTATACTCATACCAAAACCCAACTTAGATGCACTAAATCTAAACAACTACAGACCAATAGCACTCATTAATGTTGATATCCAAATTCTATCAACAGTCTTAGCTAGCAGAATCCAACAAATTCTACCTTTCATTATATCTTCTGAACAATTAGGCTTTATGAATAACAGATAGGTACGGGATAACACACTCACCATTGATTCAATCATCAGTTTAAATGCAAATGAAAAATACCTGAGCTATGCACTATCAGTAGATGCATCTAAAGCTTTTGCCAGAGTAAACCTTGATTTTCTATTTAAGATACTCAAAAAATTTAGCATTCCTGATGAATATATAAACATGGTGAGGGCCTTATACAACAATGATACAACAGCACTATGTATAAATAAAAAGCAATCAAAACATATTCAAATTATTAATGGTATAAGCCAAGGATGCCCAGTATCACCATACCTGTTCAATATACACATTGAAACTCTCCTCCTTAAAATATCACAAACAACTTACCACCATTTTATGAATATTTCTAAAATCTCATTAAAGTATACAGCTTTTGCTGACGACCTTAATATTTACTTCAAATTCTCTAATACTGATTTATATAAGCTAGTAAACTCCATTGAAAATGTTTCAAAAATATCTAACTATGCCATTAATCCAAACAAGTCAGTAATTTTCCCTTTAAATACTTTAGGACACAAGGAATTCTATTCCCCTGAAACTGAAATAAAAGTCAACTACAATCTCAAATATCTGGGCATCATGTTCACTCACTCCCAGTCTGACTTGACTAAAAATAATCTGTTTAGAACGTGGGCTAACATCACAGAAGACACTAAAAGATGGTTACATCTTAACCTATCTCCATGTTTCCCTATTATATGATCGAAGATGCATTCTTTTTAATGCATCTT
Source organism: Protopterus annectens (assembly GCF_019279795.1). Classification (NCBI taxonomy): domain Eukaryota; kingdom Metazoa; phylum Chordata; order Ceratodontiformes; family Protopteridae; genus Protopterus; species Protopterus annectens. The sequence goes on along the minus strand of NC_056733.1, from coordinate 745,988,733 downwards.
GATCGAACTTGAAAGCACGAAATGGCAAAATACCGAAATGGCATATAACCATATTCTTTCCCTGGGAAAGAAATTGCTTGACTGCCTTCACTATTTTGCTGTTTTCATCACTGTAGTATGATCTCAGAGTTGGTATATTTAAGTAGGGGGGTGGGGGGCACAGACCCCCATTTCGGGGGGTGTGGGGGGCAAAGCCCCACAGTTTATGTAATGTTTTAAAGTTTTTTTTTTCTTTTTTGGAACAGTGATTTTTTTTTTCCCCTGGGAAAAAAATCACTGTTCTAAGTGTTCAGGATTGTAAGTTTTTGCTTACATAGGGTCGATAAATCAGCGTTCACTTTTTTTAAGCTTTCGCTGATTTAATATAGACCCATCTCCACTATCTAAGGCGGCTGTAGTCAGAATGAATATTCTTCCAAGATTACTGTTTCACTTTAACGGTATTAATAAAAATATACAAAATAACTGCTTTTCCAAACTTGAAACACTGCTAGGGAAATTTATTTGGCATCCTAAAAATACAGGAATAAAATACTCTAGATTAACATTGCCCAAACAGAAAGGTGGTTTAGGATTACCCGATTTTCAAACTTACTATGAGATTATAAACGCTAGTTGAATTATACAAATAGCAAGTTATGAATCATCTAACAAAGCATGATATCCAATCTGGATTAAAATATATCACAAACATCTAATTTCATTAAATTTAAACTCTAAAGCTATACCCTTTCTAAACTGCAAGACACTAAGGTATTTTAAAATCCACCCCATAATCATAAGAAATACATTACTATTTCAAAAACTGTTATCCTCCCTTAATCTTAAGGATACTTTGGTACTGGGACAACCAATACATGTAAACCCTAATATTAAACTAAATAACACTGTGCTAAATCTGAATCAATACCCACTAATTAAAAATACCACTGTATGGGACTTCTACCAAGGCAAAAAGCTTTCAATTGAAAATATAAGGCAAAGACTAGAAGTAAATAAAAGTTATAACACTATTATCAAGCAAATACTTTACCTGATTAACACAATTACTACAAATGTCAAAATAGGTAATCAAGATATGCAGCTATACCAACAAATTATTAACCTATTTCTTTCGTGATCTAAAATGCTATCAAACGCATATAGATTAATAACAAGGATTAAAAACCAAGATTCACTCCTATACTCAAAATATTGGAAAGAAAAAATAACAAGATTACTGTAGACCAAAAATCTGCTACAATTGAACTCACCTTGAAATTAACCCCTCTCAAAAAATTAATTTATACCCAAATTATGATGAACAAAAATGCCTACCATACACCACTCTTTTTAAGTAAAATCAATCCTTCTCTCTCTCCTGTTTGCCCCATATGTCCAAACAGTCCAGCTGATACCCTTCATAATTTCTGGAGCTGTAAGAATGTTTACACATTATGATGTTTGTTAAGAACCAAGTGAGAAAAAAAAGGGATATACTAAATCTACCCTGTCATAGGAAATTGCAATTTTACACGTATTCCCCACCAACTTTTCATATGAAAACAAACACATCATAGTAACATTGTGTGCAATGATGAAATCATACATAGCTCAAAATTGGCTAGAGAGAACTAAAATTGCATGGGACGAATTTAAAGGAATGGCTATGAAATACATATTAGCCAGCAAACTAATCACAAGAAGCCAAAAAAAATTTCCTATTACCAGAATTATTGGAAAACACTTATAGAAATCTTAAGGTAAAACCACTGTATAGACAAGGGACTACAACATCTCTACTACTCTAAACAAATAAGGAAAAATAAAAAAAAATAAATATTAACAAAACTTTTATTCATATTACATTGAGAAAGTTGTAGGAAGTGCAAACATACTGAACATCAGAAGTGACATCACTGTATATAGTGTACATAGTTATTACAAGATACAACTAAAGTTATGTAGGCTAAAATATTTTGGCAAAACTGTTTTCAATGACAGATTCTATTAAGATTAAAATATCTCTGATTAGTTTTTTTGTCGTACAATTTAATGTGAACAGTTAAAATGTTTGCAAATTTTGCATATTGTGAAATGAACAATGATGGTATATGTCCTGTCTATGTTATCATCTTGTACTGCAAATTGATATTTCCATGTATCTTGTCCTTATATATTCCTGTTTTATTACTTTATTGTGCATTTAAAAAAAGAGGAAAATGCAATAAAAATTATATTTGAAAAAAAATGTTTTCACTGTTCTTGATGAGTGTTATAAACTATTAAAAATCTTAACTTGGTTGTAACAGTAGTTTTTAACTGTATTCAAAGAGTTACAGATCTAGACATAGAATAAGTTAATGCAGGGGTCAAAATGTCACATACCCTCCCCTAGTTGCTGTGTATCTTTAGTTAATACACAAGCTTCCTATTCACCTTATGATTATCTCATTTTTGTACCTTTAAATTTCATGAACAGCCTCCCTCCTGTCACTATATCAAACATGTTACTAAAATGCAGATATACCATGTCAGTAAGCCTTCCTTTGCATATCTTTTCTGTGATGTAGCCATAAAATTGGATCAGGTTGACTTCATGTGTTCTTTACTGTGTAAAAACAATTTTACTAAACCATTCTGTCCCTCATCCGAAATGCAGATGCCATTCAGGAACGGAACCAGCATAAATGTCCATATTTTTCCATACCCTTTCCTGAAATTGAAAGGGGACTTGTGAACTGAGATGAGTAATCCAAGAATGTGTTTTATATTTTATTCTGTACTATAAGGTGGCAATACCTGTGTATATATATATATATATATATATATATATATATATATATATATATACGTACATTTATTTATTTATTTTTATTTCCATTTTTATTATATACAATGAAGTCAACCTGATCCAATTTTATGGCTACATCATAAGAAAGAAATGCATATTTTTTAAATGAAGTAAGTTGTTGCTTTCATGCTGAATATTGTTGACAAACCATTTATATTGTCTTCCCTGAGTTGCTGATTTGAAATTAAAAGACACTGTGAAGTATGTAAGATCAGATATTTTTGATCTGCTTGTTTCAGACTAATTTTTAACATTCTTTTTTTTTTTTGACAGCTATAATCAGGATGCAGACAATAGTTTGGCTAGTCTACTTTTAAAACACAAGGATCAAAAGTAGCTGCCTGACTTCTAGATTTAGTGAAGATAGCACTTGACCTTTTTGGGCAAAAGAAAATACTTGATTTTGTTAGAAAACTAAGTATTTGCCTTTTCTCGTACTTATGGAGCCTCTGTGATGGAATATATATGGGGGGATTACAAAGGGGTTTACTTCCGGCACACACATGCAAAAGCACTTGTGTCTGGAAAGTAATTGCTTTTTGATTATATGATGGTTCTGCCAACCACATTTTATCCTTTGCGCATCAGTTTTTGGCTGTTCAAAAAACATTGTCCACATGTATTTTAATTTGCTGTGTAGCACCTGTCTGTGTACTTTGTCATCATTATCATTATTGTGGATTTTATTTATTCAGCTATCAACAGTAATCAGTAGGTATTATGGATAGCATTTATCATGTCATTGGGGTTCTTTTTATCTTGGAGTGGCATCATGCAATGTACTGTCTGTTCATTATTTCCTGAAATTAATTTATTCATTTGTAAAGTCTCAGTCAGACATTTATAAATGCCAGCAGGTGGCAGTCAAGAAGAAGGTGCATCATACTGTAAAAGAAAAAGCATTTGCCCTGTTAAACTTGTGCCCTCTGCCTCCAGCATTTTCATTCTTACTTGATATATTTGCTTCATCATTGCTAGTGCAGTACCAGTGTGCTACCATATCTACAGGTTAAGCTTAGAGTTTCAAATGTTTTTCTCTTTCATGAAAATCAACAAAAGAAATGTATAGAAGAGAAAGCTACTGAATACATAGCAAGAGAGGATAAATGTATTGCAAACTGCGCCATTCTGGGGATTGTTAAAACTGGGAGTTTTCCTGATTACATTTAAAAATGAACTTTAACCTACATAAACTGAACACAGTGGTTCACTCTCAGCATTTTCTAGCTTTGATATAAGCAACATTTAAGAACCCCCTGTGGGGTCATTACTCATCAACTGTCTGAATCAGTAATTAGTGAGACATCTTAATTAGCCAGTATGGGAATTGTTCCAACAATGTGTAACTGTGCCTTGCATGCATGGATGCTTATAATGAAGATAACCAGCAATGCAGTTGGTAGATGTAAGGCATTTGGCCAGGCAAAAATACCAAGAGCCTGTTAGAATATGAATACATGCTTCTTTTTGCATTCACAAGTCTTCCTACTGACCTGTTATATAACAGATGATCCTGCCATTGTTCTGCTGTTTCCCTTGCTGTGGGGTAAAACAACAGACCTAGTGCACTAGTGGGTCTGTCTTCATGGCACACTTAGCTTCTGTAAAGACATATTTACTTGGGACTTATTCATAGGCATTAGATGAACTGAAAATGTAGCAAGTGTGATAGGTATTCAACTGCATTAGGTGAACTGAAAGTTTAGCAGGAATGATGGTATTGTAATGAACTTCTACTATTTGAAAGCTGATGAGTTGCTCTGTCTCCACTTTTCGCTAAATTTATGAAATCTAAAACATACATGTAACGTAAGCATACTGAAAAGAAGCATAGGACAAACAGTTGCATGACAGTCCATTTACTAGAACTTTTCTGCATTATCGCTTTTTTAAAAAATCTTTATAAGAAACTAAAAGTACACGATTTGTTACAATACTTTTCAGCTGGTGTAATTCTTTGTGGTCACACAGATTAAGTTTTGTATGCTTTTGGTCAAATAATTTTGCAACTAATCTTTGCATATTATTGCACATTACTTTTTAGGTAACCTAACTATTTTAATTCAGTGATTTTCTTCCCAGTGTATTATTTCAATAAAACTATGCAGGCATTGCAAGTCATAGTTACAAATCTTGGATATGATTTTTGCCAAACAGTATACCTAAGGCTTCTAAGAACTGATTCATAAGTGTGTGTATATCTTGAGGTGCTATTTCACTTACATATATGTAATAGAAATATGCATATTTCTTTAAACCCACCCTGTGTTATCCTATCCCTGTTTTCTCTTTGTCAGTCGTTTATCTACAAAATAGTTGTGCTGTAAGTAACTGCTTCTCACTGATGTGTAATTGCATACCTCTCAACTTCTTTGTTTAAGAATTCCGGGCAAAGCCAAAAGTGATGGGGGGGGGGGGGGGCAATTTTTAAATATCACTCTTATTCACTTAAAAAGTTAGTAGAACAGCAGGTGTTGCATCAACATGCATTTTCTGAACAATAAGAAGTATAGGTTCATAGGTAGGTACTAGGCTGTTGGCCCGAGGGCCTACATAAGCCTAGCCAACAAGGTTCCCTGGCTTACGCCACCCAAGAAAGTTATTTTCCTGTGCCACTGTCGAGCAGAGACACAGATGTGATCCCCGGGGTGTATTTCCTATTTCCCATCCACTCATCAAGATTTTTCTTGAAGAGTGCTAATGAAGAACTTTGCTTGACATAGATGGGTAGCCTGCTCCAGAGTATGGGAAGTCTCTGGGACAGGAATCTATCCCTCCAGCATGTCCTATTTATTGTGGTGACAAGGTTTATGTCTCTAGAACGTGTATCTCAGAGGGATTGGGATTTCTGTAGATGTAGCATGTCCAACAGCTCTGGGTTTGACATAGCTTTATATGTTAGGCAGAGATCACCGCAGAGTAGGCGATATGCTATGGAGTAAAGCTGGAGTTTTTTGAGATGGTCCGTGTAGGGCATCTGTTTGAGGCCAGTAATCCTCTTTGTGAGGTACTTCTGTGGCCTTTCCAGCTGCTGCAGATGTCTTGTGAGGTACATTGCAAAAGGGGTGTTGTACTCTATAATTGGTCTAATGAGTGTCTAGTAGAGGGGAACAATGACCTCTTTTTTCCTGGATGAGAACCCTTTTATGATGAGGTGTAGAAGGACTTCCTGACTACTGTGGCGATGTGACTATCAAAGGATAGACTACTGTCCACCTGGGTCCCAAGGTCTCTTATCACACATTCGGTGTTAAGTAGACTGCTGTCTATGTAGCAGTTCATGGGTACAGAGTTTTTACCAAAGGGGATGACAATGCACGTTTTCGCATTGAGCTTGAGGTCATGGCTCTGACACCAGGCATCTGTCTCAGCGAGGCCCTTCTGTAGGATTTCCACATCATTTGGGGACACGACTATGGCTCCTAGTTTGCAGTCATCTGCAAACTTCATTAGCCAGAGGCCTTCTGTGTTAGCCAATACTTAAGAGAAGTAGATATCAAACAGGAGAGGTCCTAGGACTGAACCCTGTGGTACTTCACTTGTCACTGGTTTGAGGTCAGATTTGGAGTGTGCAACTTTTACAGTGTGGGTTCTGTCAGTGAGCCATTTGTCAACCCATGTTGTGATGTAGGGATTTATACCTAGTTTAGTGAGTTTAGCTATAATTCCAGAATGGGGGGTGGTGTTAAAAACCTTGGCGAGGTCAATATAGGCTGTGTGAACCACCTTACCCTCATCTATGACTTTGATGACTGCCTCAAAGAAGTCGATCAGGTTCAGGAGGCAAGATCTACCTTTCACAAACCCGAACTGGGTGGGATCCAGAGTTTGGAGGTTACCAATGTCTTTGTTTATGAGTTCCATGATGATATGTTCCATGGCCTTGCAGACCAGGCTCATCAGGCTAATAGGACGATAGTTCCCGGGATCAATGGTGGCTCCCCCTTTGTGGAGTGGGATAACTGTTGCTGTACACCATTCAGTGGGCACAAAGCCTGATGTGAGGCTATAAATGAACATGGTGCTTAGGTGGGGAGCCAGTTCATTCTGAAGTTTGTGTAAAATGTAGCCTGGGATGTTGTCCGTTCCCATGGATGCTGTGTTTTTGGCTTTAGACAGTGCAGCTTTTACCTGCATAGTTGTGATTACAGGGACTCTGCATTCTTCCTGTATAGATATGGTCCCTTTAGGGGTTGGGGGTTGGGAGGGGGTAAAATTAACACTGAGCCTATCTGCCAGGATGTTGGCAATATCAGTTGTTTCTGTAATTTTCATGCCGTTGTGCTTTAACTCAGAGCAGATCTGGGTGTTGCCATTGAGATTCTTGACATAGCAATAGAATGCTTTGTGGTTGTCCTTAGAATCAGTGGCAGTTTTGTTTTCGTAGCTAGCTTTGGAGGATCTTATAAGGAATCTCAGCTTCTTACTGAGGCAGACCAGGGAGCTCCTCCACTCATGGGATTTTATTCTCTTTTGCAACAATTTCTTCCTTCTGTTGTACAGTTTGTTTATGGCAGGGGACCACCAGATTGGCTTCTTTTTTTTGGAGGATAGCGTCTTGGTTTAGTTTGGGATAGCACGATCCATGCACTCGTGTAAGTGCTTATAGAGTGCATTTGTGTAGGATTCAGCAGTCATAACTGTATTGTCCATCTGCATGGGTGTCATGAAGTTCACCACTTCTGTCTTATAAAGCATGAAGTTAGCTTTGGAGACATTTTTTACCGTGGTTTCCTTAATGGGGGTGGGGGCGGGATGTGGATATCAAGGGTGATTAGCTTATGGTCAGTTGGATCGGACCAATGAGGAGTTGACTTCAGGTGTGGAACACTAGTCACTCATGTTGGTAATGACTAGGTCTAGGATATTGTTGCCCTTGGTGGGGGTGTAGATAAGTTGATCCAGGGCATTGGAGTTTATGAATTCCAGAAAGCATTGTGTGAAGGAGTTGGTACACGAGTAGTTTTCCCAGTTAATGGTGGGGTAGTTGAAATCACCCATTATTAGGGTGTTTGGTTGAACCCTAATATTTTCCAGTACATCAAGAAAAGAGGAGTGGGAATCCTGGGGCATGGTGGGGGATGTGTAGCAAGCTACACTTTGGATTGTAGTTTTGCCCAGAGTTAGTTGCACTTGGATAACCTCAAATGCATTATGCTGAGCAACTAGCCTGAAGGTGTGGATATCCTTAATGAAGATGGACACACCTGTGCCCTTGGTGTTCCGGTCCAGGTTACATGGCCGAAAAGTGTCGTATGAGTTATAGCCTGGTAGTGCAGGGGTGCTCTCTGGAGCCTTGAACCAGGTCTCAGTCACTGCACAGATATCGATGTTCTCCATTTTAAAGAGTGCCTCGAGTGAGTGCATTTTGAGATTTAAACTTCTAGCATTGAGTAGAATTACCCTCAGTTTTTGCTTGCCTGTTCCTGTTACGGTGGTGAATTTATCATTTCAACCTTGCCTAAAAAGGCACTATAGGGGCGGCAAGAGCCTTAGCCAGTATCCAGAATCCCAGGGGCGACAGGTGCAGGCCATCTCTGGCAAAGCATTGTGGTCTGTGGACCATGTCATCTTAAGCAGACAGATACTGGATCCCATTACAATTACACCAGAAGCTTAGCCAATTGTTGAAGTCAATCATTTTGTCCTTGTGCTGCGGTATCATTTTGGGTGATGGCAGAATACTACTCAGGGTTAGGATCATACCTGCTTGGGCTACAAGATCGGAGAGCTCTTCCATGTCTCTTTTCATGTAGTCCAGGGAGGTATGTCTCAGGTCATTCACACAACATGGACAATGACAGAGTCATATTTGTACTTGTTGTGGAGTGACCTGAGTGCGTGGGTTATGTGGCGGATCCTGGCACCCGACAGGCAGCTGACAGTAACCTTCTGCTTGTTTAGCCTGTTGAGTGGGGCATCAGTGTGCCTGACTATAGAGTCACCTATGACTAGTGTGTTGGATATGTTGTTTTGCCGTATTGGCTGTGGTTGAATGGCACACTGAGTCTGGTGGGCTATGTGTCATTTGGGTTGTGTTGGGGGCGGGAGTTGCTTGCATTTCTGCTTTAGAGGTCTCTGTTGCTTGGGCAGATTATTACTGAGAGCCTCTTCAAATGTTTTTGTGTTTCTCTGAATGGATTATGGTGGTGTAGATTTAGTGAGACTATGCGATAAGTGTGGTGTGGTGCAAGTGTTTACCTTCTCCTCTTGAATGTTAAATTCAGTCTTGGTTGGAGAGAGCTTTACCTCCAGTTCTAGATAAGTGCATCTCTCACAGGTTGTAGTTTTGGGTGGTAGGATGAGAGGGTTGTCAGTGTACATTAGGCAATCTCTGCATTGCCCCAAGATGCTCAGATTCATCAGATAGACAGGAGAGAACACTGGGAGCTGACCCTTGGACATGCCTGAATAAAAAACTATTTTCCTCTAGATAAGTGAGGAAGGTGAGTACAAGAGCTGTTTTTCTCTAAGCAAGTAAGGAAAGTAAGTGTAAAAACTGTTTTCCTCTAGATAATGAGGAAGTTTGAGTGCTATAGTAATTAGTAGCTTGTTTAGTGCTTACAAGTTCTCAACAGGTGCTCAGCACGAATAAGCAAATTCAAGTGCTAAAACTAAGAATCTGTATTTGCACTAGACTAATTACAGGAAAGAAACAAGTGCAAATGCGGGCTTTCAAATCAGAAAGTTGCGAGAGATGGAAAAGATTACCCAGACAGCCAATAACTACACTTTCTGGGCCAGAACCACTCCTTATGTGGTAGACAGGTTACCTAGTGCTTACCACTCCCACTGACAAGCTAGAAGGCTTCCCTCCAACACAGAAAGGCTTGGGGGGGGGGGCTCAGAAGCTTACATACAGTCCTGGATACAGCAAAACTGTATCTGGACTACACAAGTTACAGGAAAGGTAGGACATTTTTTTTTTACAGAAAAGTAACTAAAACAGCAGTAAAAACAATTCAAATGCAGTGCAAGCTAGCACACTTGAGTATGTAGCAATATTAGACCAAACACAGTTTACAAAACGCAATTAAATTAAAAATGACTAAAAACAAGTGCAGAAGGAGTGTATTAGGTAGAATGTGGTAACGAGATGGGACTGGGGGGGAGTGTCCCAGATCAAATCTACAGTGGGTCAGGCAACTTCAAAAGCCACTAAATTTAAACAACAAACCAGAAATAGGGAGGGTGGGTAGAACAAAACACTTTCAGCAGAGATCTGAAAAACTATACAGTGAATCAAAAATAACAGTGCACAACTCTGAATAAAATTAGTCCAGCAACAATTTATAGTACACAATTCTGAAGAACCAAAAAATATACTTAACTCTGTATATTTCCAGATAGTTAGAAAAGAGCTCTGTTAGACACAGATTCCAGCAATGATATGCAGGCTGTTAACTAACAGGGTCTATTATTATGCAAGTAATCCTTCAGTCAGTCAGGTGACACAAGCTGTAAAAAGCAGTTATACCAACTTAAGACACAGCATAAAATAAGTTGAGGTGCGGCAAAACACTTTCAGCAGAGATCTGAAAAACTATACAGTGAATCAAAAATAACAGTGCACAACTCTGAATAAAATTAGTCCAGCAACAATTTACAGTGCACAATTCTGAAGAACCAAAAAAAATATACTTAGCTCTGTATATTTCCAGATTTTGAAAAGAGCTCTGTTAGATACAGGTTCCAGCAATGATATGAAGCTGTAATGCTTGCCATTATTGACTGATTGTAATCCAAAGTGGTTTACCAGAAAATCATAAAAATTTACAAGGGACTGGGCAAAATGAGGGACATTTGACAGGTGTGGTCATGGCAAGCTCCATTAATGGATCACTTATATTGGCTTTTTTCTGGTCAATAATACTAGATAACCATTTGAAATGTCAGAGGAAGTCCAGAAATATGGAGACTGAATCGCCGAAAGAACAGACTTGCACATACTATTTCCAAGATGCAACCTCATAGAATATTGTCTTTTCTCCTAGGTATGGCGATCGCGGAGTTGGTATATATAAGTTTGGAGGGCTTGACTCCCCCTCGCAAAAAGAAGTTTTCAGTAGTGAGCAATTTTTGAGATTCGATCTTCTCCACATTTTTGATCTTTCTTTTTGGCTTTTTACCTGACTGCCACGGTCCGCCCATAATAGTAATGGCAGCAGCCAGGGCCCGTGCAGAATGAAACGCACGTAGAGTATGCAACATAGTACCCGTCCCAACAAAATGGAGAAGCAAACACAACCCACGCAGCCCAAGTGTACCCATCCAAGGAACAAAGGATACGCGTAACACACCGTGTTCGTCCTTCAATGCACCGTCAGTGGGCATACCCAGAGAAGGTGTACCGCAGCATGTCAGCGCGCCACACCGACATAGGAGTAGCGACTAAGGTTACCACCTGTCCCACTTTGCGAGGGGCAGTCCCTCCATGGGCAGTTGTGTCCCGATAAAAAATCTTAAAAACGGCAAATGTGCTAAGTTTGTAGGACAACATGATATCCCGTATGTAATGTAATGGTTGTCTGAAATGGTTATTTCCATAAGTAAAATACCTAAATGTCACAAGAAACAGAATAAGCAACCAAACTGCTACAACAATAAGGTTACATTTAGGCAAAAAAGTGAAGTTTTATGCTACATAGTGACTGTGGGTATGTGTCTGCCTGTAAAATCTGATGTGAGTCCCGAAAATGTCCCACCTTGGCCATCGGAAAAGGTGGCAACCCCAGTAGCGACATGGGCATGGTCACCAGGGTTACCAGCTGTCCCACTTTGCTCTGGACAGTCCCTCAATGGACAGTTGTGTCCCGGCAAAAATCGAAACATGGCAAATGACCTGCGATTTCTGTGCAAAAATATTCACTCAATACACCTGTAATAGTAGCATAAAACATATATTTTGTCTATGAAACACATACATGGCATCAGAAACCGAATAAGGAACCCAAACGCTACCAGAATAAGCGTATATAATGGCAAACAACTGAAGATCTGTCAACACCACTTGCTGTGGGTATGTGTTGGCCTGCAAAATCCGATGTTTCCACAAAACATGTCCCACTATGGGCATTGGAAAAGGTGTCAACCATAATGGTCACAAGCAGTAGTGAGAGTACACAGCCGGGTAGCTGTGTCGACATAACAACAGGAAGGAACCAAGAAACCCTAAACACAGGCAAACATGTGCAGAGCAACATGTCCCACACCCAACGTGTTTGTCGCATACACAGGACGGCGTATGTCTAAGTGTAATATCCAGAAGCAGAACCCATGCATGCAAATGTAATACAAAGTAGCCCCAATGTAGCATGTAAGTCCCACCCATGTACGCCTGTGCACCCAAACCAGCTAGCATCCCTGTGCAGCTACACACCTACACACAATGGGCATACCTGAAATGTGGTAAGAAGTATTGTCTTAGCCAGTGCCACGCGTGCAAATATGTACCCCACATGTCACCAACCCACCTCAGGTACAGATATAGAAATGGCTGCATGTGAATGTGTCTGCAGAATGTGTACATCCCACATGTGGTATGTACCCGTCCAAACCATATAGGTTTGCACACTCCACGGTGCACATAACCTTACACATGTGGACAAGTCGGGTTGTTGAACCATCGCACCGATGATTAGCTATGCAGAGAAGTCAAACACATATAGCAGAACATGTGCCTACCAAACAGGACGTCCTAACAGGGTGCCACAGGCACAGAAGGGGAAGGTGGGACATCACATGTGGAGAGCAGCGTTTCCGGACGGCCAACTACACACGGTCAAGGTAAAGGACGGAACAACATGCATACGTCCGGATGGATGTTGTTAGAAAAATATATATAGAAACACATATGAAGTGCCAGTTTAGAAGCAAAATACTATATAATGTATTGAATTGTACTGTACAATATGGCAGTAGAAATGATCATGCATGTAATTGGTGAAGCATAGCTGCAGTGTGATCGAACTCTGACCCTGGCAGTAACCAGTTCAGCAGGGTTATGTCTCTCAGCATCAATTATCTGCTGGGTTACAGAAAAATAAATGTATGTACATGTATAACATCCTCCCTTCCCCTGAGGAGGATGGCCTTGTGAGCACTATCGAAGATAGAGTACAACTCCTTACCAGAGAGACAAAGGAACATATTAAGAAATGAACTGACTATTGTACCGGAACAGTCCAGTGTCCTTGAAACAGCAACAATTACAGAAGGACACTGTAATTGACCAGGTGCCTTGCAAGGTTGTGTTATTCCCATGGGAAAACATTTTAAAAGCATTACCTCAGCACCCTCGTATGTATAGAATATTGCGGACCATAGTGATGGAAATGCCCTGTGACTGACCATGTCAGTAAGGTGGGCAAAAGCTGATTGTAAACATTATATAAAGAAATTGCTTACTGTATAGAGTCAGACAAACCTCTCATACTTGGACTGTATAGTTTACTGCCTGCCTGTGTACACTACTAAAACGTTGTGAACCCAAGCTTCCTGTGTTATTGACTGTCACTTCGGAAAGCCTACTGATGTCTACAGTTTGGTTTTAACAACTTATGTGACATTGTGGTCCTTGTTATCCGGAATTCCCTTGGTAAGCTACAGGTCAGAGTGCATGGGTGGTTAGACATGTGCAGGAGAATTTGCCTAAATAGTTCTTCTTGAGTGAAAAGACCTCCGACTGAATTGTTGTGTGTAAAGAGGCTGTCCACTGTCTGATCTGTGGCTGAAAAGCGGAAAACTGGATCCCAAGAAGAAAACGTGCAGTCATAAACAGGAGGCTCAGGTAAGGAGGGTTTGCCTCTTTGTCTCTATTGTAGATCAGGGACCAGACTACATTGTGTTTCTGTTAACAGTTGTGATAGCAGGTCGAAGACCAATCCAAGTAGTTTTAAATTTGGACATAGATCAGGGGAACACAGAGTAGAGTAAATAGTCATAGTAGACACCACAGTGGATACAGGGAAGGAGATACCACGTGGTACGAGAGAAGGGTTACGTAACAGTCGTGTAGAGGATATGGGAGATTAGTGCACAAACAGATCGCGGTGACCCGCGTTTGACGGGTGATGTGAAGTACATGCAATTGCAGAGAGCACATAATGTGAGATATTCTGCAAAATGGTGCAATAAATATGACATAGATGGTATATTACACAAACTATCGTTACTGAAACATTGGAACCACTGAAAATGTGATGCAGGTGTTCTAGGGTAACCACCTGTCCCACTGTGTGAGGGACAGTCCCTCTTGGCCACTTGTGTCCTGCAAACAAACTGAACAAATGGCAAATGTCCTGATATGGTAGGACAAAAATATTTCATATATCTTCTTTAATGGTAGCATAAAACAGTTATTTTATCTGAAACACCAAAATATCATAATAAGCAGAATAAGCAACTCAAATGCTACAAGAATAGGTTGCTCTCCTGGCAAAAAGTGATTTGCTGTCCTTTGTACTGGCCGTGGGTATGTTTTGCCCTGCAAAATGACACGTCCTAACACTAATGTCCCACTTTGTGCATCTGAAAAGGTGGCAACCATAAGATGTGTAGGCGAAAAAACAGCGACAATTGGGGATCCGTCAAGCACATAGGTGGATTGAGGTAGTAAACCGAAGGGAACAGAACACTAAAAATGCGAAAGCATCACGCATACACAAAGAAGATAATAATACAGTAGTAGCGACAGCACCCCCCCCTCCACCACCTCCGATACCACATCCAGGATATGAAGCGGGAGGGCAGGCTAGTCCCCCCCACATTATCCTGTGGCAACAGAGGTATCACAACGACCAAATGTAAGAGAAGCTATTGAAACCACATCCCGAACCCGTAAAATACCTAGGGACAGTCAAGGAAGAAGAGAGTCAGTAGAACAGAGTGAGGATATTTGTCAATTAATTGAAGTACCGAACCCTCATGCAGGACAGGAAGGCCAGGACCCAACTCCCTTAGTGCATAGACCGTGGACACCAGAAGATATCTGGAAAGTCACAGAGGGAATTCCCCATCTACAAAGTAATCAGTATTCACCATGCAATACCCCTGTATCTTCTGATAGAAAAGCAAAGGTGGAATGGCGGATGGTACAGGATTTACAAGCTGTAAATCATGTAATAACACCTAGGGTACCGATGGTGCCAGACCCACACACTACAATGAATGCTATGAACCCGCCACAGAAGTATCTTCCCGCGGTACATCTAAGCTATGCTTCCTTTTCAATACCTATACATGCAGATAGTCCGTATTGTTTTGCATTTACATTCTCAGGGTAAGAGATACAGCCATACCCGGCTATCGCAGGGATACTGTGAAAGTCCAACGATATACGCACAGGAGATGTCTAGCAACATTACGGTGTTTACCCCACCCGGGGCCAGTCAAGTTCTACTTTATGTGGATGATATTCTGCTTGCGGCCCCTACCCAGCAGCAATGTAGGGAAGATACAATAGCATTATTGAAATATTCAGCAGAACAGGGACATAAATTAAGCAAGCATAAATTGCAACTACAGAGAATACAGGTCAAGTACCTGGGATATGTGTTATCCAAGGAGGGTAGAACATTACATGACGATCGGAAGGCAGCAATTTCACAAGCACCCAAGCCAACTACCAAGAAGGGAATGATGCCCTTCCTGGGCCGACTAACCATTGTCGAAGCTGGTTACCAAACAATGCTTTGGAATCTGCTCTATTGTCTGCTTTAATCTTTCATACACCTATGGCAGCACAACATATACTACACAGGATTCCAGTAGCAGAAACAGCTTTCTGCAGACTAAAACGATTGATAGCTTCAACATCTGTTTTAGGTCTCCCGAATAATCATAAGAGATGTTGTCAGACTGTAGATTGTAAGCAGGGATATATGACGTCAGTCTTGACACAACAGCATGGAAGTAAGCAACGCCCCATAGCTTACTACTCATCGCAGTTGGACACAGTGGCATGGTCAGTGCCACATTGTGTACAGGCAGTAGTTGCAGCACCTATGGCAGTACAGGCCTCGGCCTCAATGTTATTATTCCACCCTCTCACTGTGAGAGTGTCCCATGCAGTTGCGATCATTCTGCTGCAAGAGAAAATAGCATTCCTGACCCGTGCTAGACATCTTCCTTGTTTGACCATACCCCTGAGTCAACCTCATATGGTGATTGAACGTTGTACAACATTAAACCTATCAACGTCACGTACGACACCTGTGTATGGCACACCACACAGTTGCCTATATGAAATGGAGGAAATAACTCCACACAGACAGGATATCACTGATATACTCATAGATGATGCAGAGGTGACAGTTTATGTGTACGGATCATGTAGAAAGAGTCCAACAGGAAAGAATCAAGTAGGTTATGCAGTAGTTATTGATAATGAGATTGTAGAAGCCCAACCCCTGCAGCATAACGTGTCTGCTCAAGCAGCAGAATCGATAGCTTTAACACGTGCTTGTACTCTAGCGGAAAACCTGATGTGTGGACATTTATACCGATAGTCAGTATGTTCTCTCTACAGTGCATGTTTATGAGCAGCAGTGGAAGAATAGGGAATGATAACATCCACCAGTAAACCGATAAATCATGCGCAATTTACCTTGAATGCATTAGATTCGATTCAGTTACCCACTAAAGTAGCTAATTGCAAATGTGCAGCTCATACAAAGCAACAGGATAACAGTAGGAAAGGTAAGGCATGAGCTGATGCAGCTGCAAAACAAGCAGCCTCACAGTCGGAAAGTGTTTTTTTGAATGAGGAATGACAATCCTCAGACATTATAGATGTAGAAATGTTACAAACAATGCAAACATGAACTACAAAAGCAGAAAAGCAGACGTGGGTATGACGAGGAGCAATCCTTGAAGATGGACTGTACATATCCACTGTGAGAAAGCCAATATTAACGTCTAATGTATTCAGATATGCGGCTTTGTTGAGCCATGGGTAGAGCCATGTCTCAACAGGGGGGATGGTACAGTTGGTTAACAGAATATCCCTAACATACGGAATCAGGAACCACATACAAACATCATGAGCAGTGTGTCATATTTGCAGTAAACATCATGCACAGGGAGCATTTAAACCAAAGGGAGTGGGTTTACCTACACCACCATAACCGTTCCGTACTATTTGTATGGAGTTTATACAGCTGAATAAATGTGAAGGGAAGAAATACTTGTTTAGTGATTATAGATATATTATCAAAATGGGTAGAAGCATTCCCAATCAGGAAACTGGATGCAGCAGCAGTGGCAAAGGTCCCAGTAAAATAAAGTATCCCTATATCTGGCATACTGTAAAGAAGCTACAGTGACAATAGAACACATTTTGTGAACCAGACAATCCAGCAACCTGGGGGATTAATTGGTATTTGCATTAATAAACATTTGCATGTACAACCCACAGTCATCATGACTGGTGGCGAGGTACACTGGGATCCCGAGAAATAAGTTGAGGAGGTTGATGGGTGACACCCAGACGAGTTGCATTTGCTGTCTACCTGTAGCATTGCTGAGCATGACAACAGTTCCAAATGTAAAGTGTTTGACCCCCTTCGAAGTAGTATTTGGAATGGCATATCATGTGCCACAGTGGAAAGCTGTCATGCCTGCAGAGCCGGAGGTCGATGGCTCATTAGCAAGTTACATGAGAGGATTGTCAACCAATAACACTGTTTTGCAGTTAGACTTTTACAGATAAAGAGCAAGCGAAGTCGGACGCATAGCTGACTCCAGTATCCTGTGTGTATTTCACTGTTATCCAGAAAAGTAACTTTCAGAGTCCAACGTGGGAAGGTCGGTACCAGGTACTGTTGGCAACGCCTACTGCAGTAATGTTTGCGGAGAGGTCGTCCTGGGTTCACCTCACCTTATTCAAACTGGTAAAGGATATCAAGTCTGATTTACATGTTGTAGCCAATATACCATAGAGACAGAATCACCCGGGCCAGACTGTATAACAATACAAAGCAACCCCAAAGACATTTGGTTTACTGTCGTACTGATCATACACCTATTAGCCATGTCTGTGGTGACTTTACATTTGCTGGGACCTTACCTGCATATAACTACACAGATAGAAATAGTGATACGTGATGAACTGGCCACAGAGTGGCATCCAAACTACAACACATACCTGGGCATGACGCGTGTGCATGTACAGACTATGAACATCTCAAATTGCTGTGTTTGTACTGCCATACCTACATCATATGGAGGACTTCCGATGTATGTTGTCCCCTTGGGGATAGATTGAGACTTGTGAATATTTACACTTTGATACAGGTTCTGTGAGATCACAGGACAAAGTGGCACTGTACTTACCTGTTACACAAAAAGGAATTGTCTGTTTTCATAAACATGATACAGTTCAAGTTGGTGGGAGTAATTGTAACATAACTGTGTCTTACAAATGACATATAACAGCCAAAGATCACACTACTAGTTGTAGCACCATTCATGATGTGTATTGAAGCTTCATGAGAACAATGTTGAAAGATGTGCAGAAACATCCTGAATTGTATAAACAGTCCTCTGTCATAGACAGGAAAATGTTACATGCAGAGTTAACCCGCATCAGTAGTAAAGTATAATATTGTTATTATGTTTGGGGAAAAAAGCATATCAATGGTTACCTGAGAATTGGTCCGCAGTTGTTTTGGGTTTTCTGGCTCCAGTCATATGACATACTGTACAACTGCCTCTGGGTGCAAACGAACTGTAAGACATATAGTTCAAGAACTGGGAACACAGTCAAGATAACTACTAATTCAGTGGGTGAAATGGAAGCTGTTCTGAAAAAATCATTCTTCTGCAAGAGATAAAGGAATATTGACTCATATGGACTTGAGTGACAGCGTTATATCTTGGGCTGGAACAATCCCAGCTTGTGGAGTAGTGAAATCAATCAGGAACAGAGGAAGTTGTCAAAACCTGTCGGAGGAATGAGCAATGTGACTTTCCGCTCTTGAACTTGTGACTGATGAACTGGATGCAATGAGAACTGTTGTGTCACAAAATGTAATAGCGCACGACTGCACCCTGGCGGCGAGAACTGGTTTGTGCGCGCTTATCAAAGAAGACCGCTGTGTCTAAGTACCACTTAATAAGCACAATATCCACGCCCACCTAGAGGTAATACAGCAGGTGTCAGCCATGGCGGAACCAGGCCCAAACCCACTGATGAACCATTTCCACAAACCATTTGGTGGATGGGGTTCAGCCATACTGAATATCTTGATTGCCATTTGTGTTGTTCTTCTCATATTGGGAGCATGTGTCTGTTGCGGGATACTTTGCATGAAAGTATTAGTCAGGGACTTTGTCGACGTATTTGTACCCGAGACTATGTATCAAGACCTGTAGTGGTATTTGTCAATACAAAATGAAATCCTTTCTGAAATGTACAACAAATGACTTGCCTAGTGAAACGGTCCAGAGAGGAAGAGGCTAGGGAATGAAATAATGTTGTATATGTTTCTGGATAGAATAGAAGCAATCAAAGGAGGGAGAATGTTAGCAAAATATATCTTTAAACATATATATGACGTGCTAGTTTAGAAGCAAATAGTGTATAATGCATATTATTCTAATTTACAATATGGCAGTAGAACTTATCATGCATGTAATTGCCTGTAGTGTAGCTGCAGTGTGATCGAACCCTGACCTGGCGGTAACCAGTGCAGCAGGCATATGTCAGTCAGCATTAGTCATCTGCTGGGTTAGAGAATAATAAATGTATGTACAGGTATATTTGTCATCCTTCCACTGAGGAGGATGGCCTTGTGAGCTCCATCTAAGACAGAGTACAGCTGCTCACCGGAGAGACAAAGGAACATAGTAGGATATGAAGTGTCGATTGTATCTGAACAGTCTTGGAACCTTGACAGAGCGGAATTTACAGAAGGACAGTCTAATACACTATGTTGCTCGCAAGGCTGTGCTATCCTCATGGTAAAACATTTAATAAGCATTACCTTAGCACTGTTGTAGGAATACAATATTGTGGACTATAGTGATGTAAATGCCCTGTGACCGACCACATCATTAAGGTGGGCAAAAGATGATTGTAAACACAATACTCATACAGCTGTTTCTCGTATATAGTCAGACAAAACTCTACACTTGTACTGCATAGTTATTTGCCTACTAGTGCACAGTATTAAAACGTTGTTAATCTGAGCTTCCTGTGTTATTGACTGTCATGTTGAAAAGACTAATGAGTGTTACAGTTTGATCTAAACAACGTAATTGACAGATGTGTATGTTCTAGCATGGGAATAGGTCAAACCAACCACCACAATCACCATGTGTACCACATACAAACAGCCAGTAACACGCAGTAGTAGTGCATGAAGGCATACATGACTGTGGGAATAGTACAGGACATATGGCACGTGCCAAGTGCAGATGCATGACACAAACCCCAGGATGGGTGTCCCTGCAAAGAGTAACATGTGCCAACCACAACTCCCACAGATGTACCGGCAATAACAACACATGCCAAACACACAGAAACACTACCGTCCAACACACGACTGCAACGGAGGCTGGTCAAACACCAACATGAAGCATGCACAAACAGGGACTTGTGTAATTGTTGCCTTAACACCCCCCCATAGGCCAAAGAAGAATGGAATGGACATATCCATGTAATGTTGTGAAGGATGTGTGGTAGTCCTCGGTATCACAGTGTTAGGGACACAGATACACTGTCATCAACCGTGACGTATGTACACTGTAGACAGCATACCTGCAAGTAATACAGAGGACACTCACGCGCCACAGAAATATACACATGAGAAAGAGGATAGGGATAGACAAGTGTAAATGGGACAAACTATGAATATAGGTTCATATGTCCGTAGGTACAGGGTAGGCCATCGACCCATGTTCAGCCATAACCCTACACCATAGTTAGGATTACTTTGGCAACCTTCTGTGCCGGAGATAAAATACGTATGATATTGCTGTACCTCTGTCAAGCAGTGATAATGATGTAATCCCCGGCCTATATCTGCAATCCCCCATCCAATGGACAACATACCCCCGAACAAGGCTAGGAAGGATCTCTGTCTCACATGTACTGTGATGTAGATCCATAGCATTGTGAGTGTCCGGGTGACGTATGTGTCACACCAACACATCCCATTAATGACCATGACAAGGTTCATGTCACCTGCCCTTGTGGTTCTGAGGGATGCAGATACAGTAGGTGAAGCATAGACATGACATATGGGTTGACATGGCCTCGTATGTCAGGCACAGGTCAACACTAAACAACAGGTATGTGACTGAATGGGGCAGGGGTCCTACAAGTGGGGCATCATTACACAAATCCATGTTACCCTGCATCTGTATGACAATTAACCTATGAGGCCTTCCCAGCTGCTGTAGGTGTTGGGTCAGATACCCTTCGAATGGGGCAATGTAGTCAATCATAGGTGTAACACGTAATGGGTACAAGGAGACAATGACCTACCCTGATGTAGATGTGAATCCCTGCACAAACAGGTGGGCAATGTACAAGTCCCACTGAACCACGATAGCAACGTGTGTGTTGAACTAATGGTGACCGACAAACTCTGTCCCCTGATCCCTGGTAATCACCCCCTGCGCACAGTGGACAGGCACTGATATGCTGGACAGGGGTGACCTAGTACTCCTCGACAGGTATGATGTTGCATTACTTTGCATTTAGCTGTGGGACATGTCCCTGACAGGAGATATGCATATCTGGGAGGCCCCTTTGAAGGATATCTGTGTCAGATGTCCGTCCCACTATGGCACCTGTTTTGCAGTCATCTACAAACAATGTTGCCCATAACACCCCTGTGTGTGCCTGTACTGTGGAAATGTAGATGTATGAGAGGAGTGGACCCAGGAAGGGCCCCATGGGACACCGCTTGCGACAGGCAGTAGGTCTGACATGCTGCCAGCAACTATGACCGCGTGGGTTGTGTCACATAGCCAGTTAACAACACATCCTGTGATGTACATGTTCACATCCCAGCCAATGGGTTTATCAACGATACCTGAGGGGGGTAATGTGTTGAAGGCCTTTGCCAGGTCGAGGTAGGCTGTATGGACTGCAAGACCCCCATCAATGGGCTCGGTGACTGTCCCGAAAACACCAACCATGCTTTAAAGGCATGAACCACCCCTGAACAAGCCAAACCATGTTGGATGCAAAATATGCAGGTCTCCTATGCCTTCATTTACGAGCTGCAGTATGATCCCTCCACATGTTCTTGCAGATAGGTCTCCTCATGGTAATGGGACAGTAATAACCAGGGTGAGTGGAGGCATTGGCCCTGTGACGTGGGACTACAGTTGCCGTGCAACACAACCTGGGTATGTTACCTGAGGTGAGGCTACAAATAAACAGCTGTCCTAACTGTGGGTCTAATTCCTCAATGAGATAGTGGAGTACACAGTCGGGTCACCAGCTGGTCTCATGGATGCTATGTTCACTGCCCTGGAGAGAGCATGTCCCACCCGTGTGTCACAGAACATTTGGGGACCACAAACCGCTGGTACAGACATCTCTTCATGTGGGGGGGAGGGTGTGGAGATGTCCTCCCCGAACTTGTCAGCCCGTATTTTGCCAATGTGTGTATGTTGAGTAAACTCCACATCATCGTGAACCCAGTCAGAGCATACGTGGGAGTGACCTCCCAGGTGTTGAGCATAGCAAATGAAGGTGGTATGATTGTAAGCCAGGTCCATGTAGGTATATCTGTGCAATGTGCCCTGGACCATGTCATGGCAGCGTGTAGCTCTACACACATAATGACCAAGGGTGTCATACCTCACAAGGTGTCTGCTCCGCCTTGTAGTAGCCACCCCCTCTTGTTGTACAGCTTGTGTATGGCTGGGGTACACCACACTGGATGCTTGGCATTGGTACAATGAACCACAGTTGGGTAAGGGAATGCCTGGTTCATGCAGTCCTGTAGGTACTGGTAGACGGCATATGTGAGTGATGCAGTGGCTGCAGTACTGTCGACCACTGGCTCAGGGTCCCTAAAGGAGACCACAGTTGTGTTCAGAATTGGGAAGTCTGCCTCTGAGCAAGCAATGTGTATGGTAACCGGCAACACTCACAGCAACGGATGCCAATAGCAGAAGCCATTGTCCAAATAACATAGATTACCGTCGGCATGACAATATGTATTATCATACATGTATTGACACGTGTCTGCTAAGTACACTTGCAAATGGCAGTTCCCGTGATTTACCCAGTCTGGAGGTGTTGTTCCGACAATAAAGTGGCGATACTTCCCAACCGTGACCTCTGGGGATTAATTAAAGCGGTTGTTAACCTGCAACATTGGATGTACACCATTGGGTTCTGGTCTCGGAAAACATGGTTCCCGTAGCACTACACACTATGGGTAGTCAAGCAGACATCTGCGATTAGGGTCCCCACCTGTCCCACTTTGCGAGGCACAGTCCCTCTTTGGGCAGTTGTGTCCTGCTAAAAGAGTGTAAAAATGGGAATTGTTCTGAGATTTTAGGACGAAATTAGTTCCTATATTTTATGCGATAGTTGCATAAAACAGTCCTTCTGTATCTGAAACACCTAAATGTTATAATAAACAGAATAAGCAACTAAAATGCTACAAGAATTACCCTTTATTTAGGCAAAAAAAGGCAAGTTCTGTCCTTTGTACTGGACGTGAGTATGTTTTGGCCTGCAAAATCTGATGTTTGTACCAAAAATGTCCCACATTGGGTATTTGAAAAGGTGGCAACCCTATCCGCGATTGTTGAACACACAGCATCAGTCAAACCCACTGGCCACAAGGACACAGTCCGACAAGCTCTACACTTTACATATGCACAGTGGTGTCCATTGTAGGACCCAAAAATTTATTCATGGAATGCGTGCCAGCTTCCATCATCACCTAACTGAACTAATTGTCGTGACCACGTCACAGCCACACATATGCACAAGCGTGTTTAATGTTGATGATAGCTGTCCATGAAATGCAGCACATATGCACAGAAATACCCAGGGTACCGAGTCCATAGAAGTCGCCCACATCACAGTCCCGCACACATGAAGGATGTGTAATGGCTACTGTCGACTGTTGCAGTCAAGGGATCCTGGGTATGTAGAAACTGGGATTGGTGTTGTTTCGCAGGTAATCCTTTGTTCCTCGTGGGAGGGATGTGGGCGTAGTACCTGCCTAACTCCCTACTAATAATGCAAAGCATCCACCGGAGAATGCTAAATGCAGCCGTGAAATGTGTACAGCCCTATACCAGTGTCCAGTAGGCAATTCACATGGATGGACAAGTGTATGAACAAGATGGCACCCATAACTGCAAACCCGGTGGAATTACACTGCCGCAGTAAGGCATTACACAGGTAATACACATAGGGACCACACTTGACATTCCCCATGCAAATAACACAGAGACCCAGATGAGAAAGTCCAAAGCAACAATGAGGTACTGTAGAAACGGTCGGTGACCACTCAGAGCCCCCCCAGGAATTAAATGCAGTCATCATAGTTTATTGCAGCCATTCGTCTGCTTCATAAGCAGACTGCTTCAGAATACATACAATGCAGTTCAACCTACTACATTTGAAACCCTTAATTGGGCAGTAAATAAGATGTGCTAAGTATTAATTAAATGCCTTAAAGGCTAACAAGCTAAAAAGTCTACCGGGTTACAGATTGCACACAGTGAGTAAACAGACATTGCTTCAAAATGTATATTCTTCATGAAAATAAAAATATATGTATTAATATGAAAGACGAACCAACATAATGTTTTCCAAGTGTCTGAGTGTATAAGTTACATATATATGTTCTAGGGATTGTGCCAATATATTAAAAGAACTAGAGACACCTAGTAATATAAATGAACCCTAATATATAGACATAAACACTATGATTATGAGTAATGTAAAATATATCAATGGAATGTAAAGATTAAAAATGTGGTAAAGTAAATATTCATTTACAAGGTGAGTTGAATAAAGCAATTCAGACATCCTTGTCAAAATACTAAAACAAGGCCAGCCAGGTGCTCTGTCTCACATGTACTGGGATGTTGTTCCACAGCATAGTGAGTGTCTGGCTGATGAATCTGTCCCACCAGCACGTTCTATTAATGACAGTGCCAAGGTGTACGTCACCTGCCCTTGTGATTCTGAGGGATCTAGATTCTGTAGGTGAAGCATAGTCATCAGATCCGGGTTCGACCTGGCCTTGGATGCCAGGCACAGGTCACCTCTGGGCAAGTGGTATGCGACGGAATAGGGATGGAACCCTTTCAGTCGGTCAGCATAACACATATTCCTGAGACCCTGCATCCGTTTGTGGATGAACTGTCGTGGCCTTTCCAGCTGCTGCAGGTGTCGGGTCAGATACATTCTGAACGGGCCATTGTACTCAATCATAGGTGTAATGAGTGATGAGTACAAGGGGACAATGACCTCCCCTGATGTAGATGTGAATCCCTTCATGATCAGGTGGGCAATGTAGAAGGTCTAACTAACTACGTTAGCAACGTGTGTGTCGAACAAACAGTCACCAACAACACGGGTTCCCAGATCCCTGGTAACTCCCTCTGTGCCCAGTGGATTGCCACCTATATGGTAGCTAGGGGTAACCTCGTTCTTCCCGAAGGGTATGACTATGCATTTCCCGGCATTTAGCTGTAGGCCATGTGTCTGGCACCAGTTATCCATAGCTGTGAGGCCCTTCTGAAGGATATGTGTGTCAAATGTGTGTCCGAATATGGCACCCGGTTTGCAGTCATCTGAAAACATTGTCAGCCATAACCCCCCTGTGTTTGCTTGTACTTTTGAAATGTAGATGTGGAAAAATAGTGGACCCAGGACTGAGCCCCGTGGGACAACACCTGTGACCGGCTGTGAGTATGACATGGCGCCAGCAACTATGACCATGTGGGTTCTGTCACTTAGCCAGTTTGCAACCCCTCTGGCGAAGGATGTATTTACATTCAAGCAGACGGGTTTATCAATGATACCTGAGTGTGGTATTGTGTTGAAGGCCTTTGCCAGGTGTAGGTAGGCTGTATGGACTGCTTTGCCCTCATCAATGGCCTTGGTGACTGATCCTAAAAAGTCAGACACATTTAAAAGGCATGATCTGTATTTGACCAAGCAAAACTGGGTTGTATCCAAGGTATGCAAGTCCCCTATGTCATTATGTATGACTTCCATCATGATCCTTCCCCATGGCTTTGCAGATAAGGCATGTCAAGCTAATGGGATGGTAAGTACCAGGGTCAGTGGATGCACCATCCTTGTGAAGTGGGACTACAGTCGCCTTGTGCCACTACTTGGGTACGTATCCTGAGGTGAGGCTACGGTTAAACAGCTGTCCTAACTGTGGGTTTAATTCCCCATTGAGTTAATGGAGTACACAGCTGGGACACCATCTGGTCCCATGGATGCTGTGTTTACTGCCTTGGAGAGAGCATTTCCCACCTGCGTGTCACAGAAGTTCCAGGATCTACAATCCTCTGGTATAGATATCTCTCCATGTGGGGGTGAGGGGGGGGGGGGAGTTAGCACCGAACCTGTCGGCCATTATGTTGGAAATGCATGTAGGTTCAGTCATCCTCACATCATTCTGAACCCAGTGTGAGCATATCTGGGAGTGTCCTCCCAGGTGTCCAACATAGCTAAAGAAGGCCTTATGATTGTCTGTCGAGTTCTTGTTGATTCCTCTGTTGAACTTCCCCTGGATGATTTCCTGACAGCCTGTAGTTCTTCACATACAATGAGCAAGGGTGTCTTACCTTACAAGTATTCCACTCTATCTTGTAGTAGCTACCTCCAGTCATTCTAGAGCTTGTTCATGGCTGGGGTCCACCAGACTGGATGCTTGGCTTTGGTACAAAGAGTCTCAGTTTTGTATGGGATTGCCTGATCCATGCAGTCCTGTAGGTGCTGGTGGAAGGGATATGTACGTCATTCAGCGGTTTGAGTAATGTTTACCACTGGCTCAGGGGCCTCAAAGGAGACCACAGTAGTGTTCAGAACTGTAAATTCGGCTTTTGAGAAAGGTATATGTATGGTAACTGCACCACCCACAGCATTGCATGCCAATAGCAGAAGCTATTGTAGGTTGTCCAAACACAGGTGTGGAACATCATAGCAATAAACCACGCATGGATGTGGGTAATGTTAGATATACTCACGGCAGACGGTGCTCAAGTAGTCAGACTCGAGGGACCACAATACATATGCGGCCTTATGCATAGGCCAACTAGGCAGCCTCCTAGGGCGCCGCCCACTTGCACCTTTCAAGCCTTTATTTTGTGTAGGTAGACCAGGACGGGTAGCGGCTGATGTTGCGGTGGCATCATGGAGTACGCCTGCTCACGCACCACGCGACCTAAGGCCACCCTTGCCGCGGGTAAATACAGCAGTACCCACTCACAGACGCCGGTCATAGCTAGTATGACATATCATCTATGGCAAGAAACCATATATTCCCAGACATAATGGCACAACATGATGCCTGTCCACGCTTAAACGCAGACATACGCCACCCGGTGGTGTGGACGCATCGCGAGATGTCCGCTACTAATGTCGCACTGTCTCTCTCTGTGAAACAAAGTCAACATAGCGATTCAATACTAAACAGCGACGGAGAGGCCGATGTCCCCGCTGTTGAGTTGTTCAATTCCGTTCCGCCATGTTAAATGTGTGTAGCAGAGCTGGACTGGCACAAACTAAGCAACGGACATGTCCGCGGCTTCAGTGAAAGCCATCACGCAATGTTAAACCCATGTAATATGGCGAGACAGGTCATGAATACCGAGGGTTACTAATGGAAATAGGTCCGCTCGACCAGACCGCGGTTCAATTACTATAACAACAGCGATAACGGGTACGCCGCCAATCAGCTTACATGGTTAGGAATTATGGGGACATGGTATCATAGACACGGACAAACCGCGGGCCATGTGACTCATCTAACATTCGTACGGTCCGGCAGTTCCGCATACACTGGGCCACAAGACCAAACCCAAAGCACCACAGGGACACCCTGACAATCGAAGGCCTGTAGCGCCGGGGATATAAGCCCCTGTGATCTGAACATCCCTGGCGTCAAGACATATGCATCCTGGGCCATGAACGGAGGGAATAAGGAATGTTTAATATGTAGTACCGCACCTTTCCCACCAGGAGAAGCGATGCCAGTGACGCATGAGTGCGGGGTGGGTGTGGGGATATGTAAATGTAGCTAAGTACCATGGGTATGCATATTAATGACACCTAACAGCTAACGGTAGTTGTCACAGTAACCGCAAACTTGAATGCAGTCCTGTTTGAATTACGCATTATGGAACATATAAATGTGAACGGTAACGTAATGCGCCCATGCTGAAAAGACTGTTACAGGTATAAAGGTGTACGCGCGCTCCGCACACGCCCGCCAACCGGATCAGAGATATGTTACCGAATAGTCACAACTAACACAGATCACGTAACCACACAGGGCCAGTAAACATATGGAGACAGAATACGGATATGCATGTATGCGCCAGAAACCACAATTACGAAATGCACGTATGCGCTGCGGTGTGATCCTCGGCAGGGCAGGTTAAGGATGTGTCCTCCACATCAACCAGACATGTCTCATAAATGTCAGCCCTGAAAGTATGCAATCAGGCAATGCCATGTAAAGTACCGTTAGAAATACTGAGAAACACACGCGCATGTGATGAGACAAACATAGAATGTGGATAGAATCAATGATGTGTTAGTAGTATGGATTGATGACGGTATGCATCAGTAACCAATCTACTTGTTAGAAGGTGCCCTTATCGAATTGCGCCCAGTTGGCTGACAGTTGTTGACCGGCTACGCTTAGCTGGATATATGTCCAGTGTCAGCAGAGGCCCGTGGAGAAAGGCTCCACACACAATCATAGCACAACATACCAAAGTACTCATATATGTAAAACAAAACCTAACGACAACAGAAAGTGTCCTGAAAGGACTGGATACACACAGATCCCAGATGACAGACAGATATATGGCCAGTGGAAGCACACCACAATTAGGGGATCAGGTCCCTAAAGAAGCAAGAAGGTCACACATGACACGCCAGCCAATTGCCAGATACACACTGACAATGTAACACACAGCAAGATTGAGGGCCAACTAGTCGTACACCATGCCAGAACCCGTACAGCGGAAAGGTATGGCATGGTAATTGATGTGTACACAGGTAATCCACAGACAGTAACAAAGAAAGGTATGAAACGAGGTTCACATGTATACATCTACACACAGCAGCGTTTCTCCGACGGCCCGTGATATATGACGATGGACATAGATTTGTCACCGGAAAAGAAGATGTAAACAACTACAGTTCATTCCATTTCATATCGAATATAGTTATGATACAGTCATATTCACATCGCATTGTGACTTTCATGTACATTCATATTTATG